>NW_028270164.1:52789656-52942281 GCF_037043375.1 Chiloscyllium plagiosum | reverse complement strand
GAGATACCCCGCAGTGCTCCGTTTCAGCCACGAGGACTCAGTTTAAACATTTGACTCAGCGAATAAAACTAAACATTTTGTAGACACTTTAAAATAGACGGATTGGCCTGAAGAATACGGTTTAATGTTTGTTCTCTTTTCTATCTTTCCCCATGCTTTCCTTTCCTTTTTTTTATTCCTTTCTTTCTCCCTAATACTTTCCTTGTTGGAAAGGGGGGAAAGACCTTGGAATAAGTTGTTCCTTTTTTTTAATAACCGGATTTTCTGATGGGAAATTTTGTGGATGTTCTTTGTTGTCTCTCCCATTTTTCTTGTTTGTTCTGTTTCTCTTTTGGTCACAAGTCAGGGTGACATGAAGCCAGGGATGGGTGGAGTGCACATCCTCACTTTGATTTCCTGTTGATTTAAGGATCATCTCCTTGTTTTTTTTCTGGCCTAAGGCTGGGGACAGTCTGGGTTTGAAGGAGCTGTGAAGGAGGGGATGGGTAGGATGAGTGCCCCCTATGGGCAGGGGGAAGAGTCTTCTATTCAAAGTTTTATAGTTGATTTTCTTTGTAGTTTTTTGGTAGTAATAGTTGTTTATATTTATGATAGAGTAGTTTTTGTATATATAGTTCTTTGACTCTATTAGTCTTTATTTACTTCTGCTCGGCGCTTTGTAAGCAGGGTTCTCACTCTGAGGGGTTGAAGGGTGTCTGAAAGGGGATATGGCTACGTGTCTTATTAAATGGTGCACCTGGAACATTAAGGAAAGTCAATCGCCTGTTAAAAGGAAAATGGTGCTTTTGAGCCTTAAGAGGGAAAGGGTTGATATCGCTTTGTTGCAGGAAACCCATCTTGATGATGGGGAATACCTGAAATAACAACAGGAGGGTTATGACAGGGTATTCTTTTCATCCTTTACTACTAAAAGTAGGGGAGTGGCAGCCCGACTTGAGTTATTTGGATATAGATTTGTCAGTTATCTTAACTAGGGTGTTTGTTTAACCAGGATGGTTAGATTTGTCAAGCCCTGGACCCTGGAGGGGGTCTCCTGAGCTAACACAGGTATATATACAATGCTCCTGTTCCTTTGTTTGGGAACTTTGTGTTGAGCATAGCTGTTCTGTATTTTGGGGGGTTTGTGGGGGGGTTTTTTGCCTTTTTTTGGTGTTGCTTTGTACAGTGTTAGGGTTTGTCTTGTATTCTTGTCATGATTTGGAGATGCCGGTGTTGGACTGGGATGTACAAAGTTAAACATCACACAACACCAGGTTATAGTCCAACAGGTTTAATTGGAAGCACACTAGCATTCGGAGCGACGCTCCTTCATCCGGTGGTAGTGGAGGGCTCAATCCTAACACAGAATTTATAGCAAAAATTTACAGTGTGATGTAACTGAAATTATACATTGAAAAATTGATTGTCTGTTAAGCCTTTCATCTGTTAGAATACCGTGATAGTTTCACATCTTTCATGTGTAAATCACAAAACCTTTTATTGAAAAAGTTGCATTCTCGGATTAGCTGTTAACAATGGTGATAGCTGGACAATGTGTTGAAGGTTCTGGATTAGTGGTGCTGTTAGAGCACAGCAGTTCAGGCAGCATCCGAGCAGCAGTAAAATCGACGTTTCGGGCAAAAGCCCTTCATCAGGAGTAAAGGCAGAGAGCCTGAAGCGTGGAGAGATAAGCTAGAGGGGGGTGGGGGTGCGGAGAAAGTAGCACAGAGTACAATAGGTGAGTGGGGGAGGGGATGAGGTGATAGATCGGGGGGAGGGTAGAGTGGATAGGTGGAAAAGAAATAGGCAGGTAGGACAAGTCATGGGGACAGTGCTGAGCTGGAGGTTTGGAACTAGGCTGAGGTGGGGGAAGGGGAAACGAGGAAACTGTTGAAGTCCACATTGATGCCCTGGGGTTGAAGTGTTCCGAGGCAGAAGATGAGGCGTTCTTCCTCCAGGCATCTGGTGGTGAGGGAGCGGCGGTGAAAGAGGCCCAGGACCTCCATGTCCTCGGCAGAGTGGGAGGGGGAGTTGAAATGTTGGGCCACGGGGCTGTGTGGTTGATTGGTGCGGGTGTCCCGGAGATGTTCCCTAAAGCGCTCTGCTAGGAGGCGTCCAGTCTCCCCAATGTAGAGGAGACCGCATCAGGAGCAACGGATACAATAAATGGTATTAGTGGATGTGCAGACAAAACTTTGATGGATATGGAAGGCTCCATTACGGACTTGGATGGAGGTGAGGGAGGAGGTGTGGTTGCAGGTTTTACAATTCCTGTGGTGGTAGTGGAAGGTGCCAGGATGGGAGGGTGGGTTGTAGGGGGGCATGGACCTGACTAGGTAGTCACGGAGGAACGGTCTTTGCAGAAGGAGGAAAGGGGTGGGAGGGAAATATATCCCTGGTGGTGGGGTCTTTTTGGAGGTTGGGGAAATGTCGGCAGATGATTTGGTTTATGCGAAGGTTGGTAGGGTGGAAGGTGAGCACCAGGGGCGTTCTGTCCTTGTTACGGTCGGAGGGGTGGGGTCTGAGGGCGGAGGTGCGGGATGTGGACGAGATGCGTTGGAGGGCATCTTTAACCACGTGGGAAGTGAAATTGTGGCCTCTAAAGAAGGAGGCCATCTGGTGTGTTCTGTGGTGGAACTGGTCCTCCTGGGAGCAGATACGGCGGAGGCGGAGGAATTGGGAATACGGGATGGCATTTTTGCAAGAGGTAGGGTGGGAAGAGGTGTTATCCAGGTAGCTGTGGGAGTCGGTGAGTTTGTAAAAAATGTCAGTGTCAAGTCGGTCGTCATTAATGGAGATGGAGAGGTCCAGGAAGGGGATGGAGGTGTCAGAGCTCCAGGTAAATTTAAGGTCAGGGTGGAATGTGTTGGTGAAGTTGATGAATTGCTA
Source organism: Chiloscyllium plagiosum (assembly GCF_037043375.1). Classification (NCBI taxonomy): domain Eukaryota; kingdom Metazoa; phylum Chordata; class Chondrichthyes; order Orectolobiformes; family Hemiscylliidae; genus Chiloscyllium; species Chiloscyllium plagiosum. Next base: position 52,939,413 of record NW_028270164.1, on the reverse strand, counting down.
AACTTCCTCGCAGGAGCACGAGGTGGTGCCAATGCAGTCATCAATGTAGCGGAGGAAGAAGTGGAGAGTGGTGTTGGCCCCCTGTGTTCTCTGTCTATGACCTGATGTTCAGATTGATTCTAATCTAAAAAGTGAGATAATGGAGTTTTACATGAATTCATGCAGTTTTTGAGCTCAGAGTTCAACATGAATGCATGCAGTTTTTGAGCAAAGTACAATGTAACCCTGCAAGTACAAATTCACCCCACAAAATATATGTGTGCATGTGGGTCTTTGTCTGTCTGTGTCTGCATGCAATCATGTAGAACTCTGAGCTCAAAACCTGCATGAATTCATGTAAAACTCCGTTATCTCACTTTTTAGGTTAGAATCAATCTAAATATCATGGCATAGACAGAGAACACAGGGGGCCAACACCTTCAACAAATTAACAAGCTGGTCAGGTGTCAGTGTCTGCAGCACACTCAGGGCTTATTTACTTTTGCAAAGATAGCCTGAAAGAGTTTCCCCTTGTCTTGTTTGTGGTCCATGTACACATCGATAAATCCCGTGTCACGGAGCGCAGCCATGTATGGCTCAGGTGGCCATTTTGTGTCCTTCAACAATCCAGCAGCAACGACTTTCTTCAGAGCTTCCAGGGTCAAGGTGGTGACCATCAGCCCCCCTGTCAAATAACAGATAAATACTCAGCTTTCTGAATTCTTGGAAGGTATGTAAAGAAGGAATCTCAATGTCAAGATCTTCTAGTGAAGAAGTAATCACACCAGTGGAGTCAAGATGGTGGGGATTTTGGAAGCAGATATAGTGGCCTACTGTCCTCTGAGGTGAGGGAACAGAAGTTAAGTGGGAAGTGGAAACAGTCACGAGCTGGGATTTTCGAGGGGACTTCTTCTTATCGAGCTCAGACACTTATTCCTTGACCATCAAAACAAATGTGGAAGACCAATTAGAAGGCTTCCAGCATTGGAAGAGCAGCTGATTGTAAGGGAAGATAACAAAAGAGAGAGGGCTTCAATATGGAGATCCCTTTCTATGAATGTGTCAAAGTCTTAATGAAAAAAAAGATTCAGCAAACAGGCCAGCAATGAAGGGAAGCTGGGGAGTGCCCCTTCAAGTTGGCTCATGGCTGCTCCGGTGACTCAGGGAGTAGGGGGAAGCCTCTGGGAGAGGGCAGTTTCCTGCTGGAAAGCAGCTTCCTTGAATTGGCTACTGTTAATGAGCTACCCACACGTGAAAGAATGGCCTTGAGGCAGGAAGGAGCCTCAGGTCCGCATGTCAGCCAGTGGGGCGATTTGTAGCTACAGCCCTCATCCCATCATGGTGGGTACTAAATATCCTGCCTACTGCCTGGATTATCTAACTCTGGAAGAATCAGGGTTGTGATGAACAGGAGGTTGTGGATAATTAAGGGCAGGAATATTGGCCTCTACCTATTGCCCCTCCCTACCACCTCATTGCACTGGGTTCATTGCACATTGACACCTCAGAATGCATGAACAATCCATAGCAAAGTCAAGTAGCAGCTTTCAAGGAATTGCTACTGGTCCAGAAATCTGAGAGGTTCAGTCAGTCGAGTATGGTGTTTCAGCCCGCAGCTTTGAAGCTGCTCAATGATGGTTATGATTCAATCAAAGTACTGGAAATCACAATGGATGTGGTCAGAGTAAATAGGGAGAAAATGTTCCCATTTGCGAAAATATCGAGAATGAGAAGGCACTGATGGTTTGTAATTGGCAAAAGAAGCAAAAATGACATGAGAAAACCTTTTCCATGCAGCGAATGACTCCAGGAATCGTGGGGTCTGATTTCCAGAGCAGTACCCCAGTGAATTGTAACAATGGGCTGAGCTCCTCCTCTTATATTGTACTATTGATTAGATTACATTACAGTGTGGAAACAGGCCCTTCGGCCCAACAAGTCCACACCGACCCGCTGAAGCGCAACCCACACACACATTTACCCCTTTCCTAACACTATGGGCAATTTAGCATGGCCAGTTCACCTGACCTACACATCTTTGGACTGTGGGAGGAAACCGGAGCACCCGGAGGAAACCCACGCAGACATGGGGAGAACATGCAAACTCCACACAGCCAGTCGCCTGAGGCGGGAATTGAACCCGGGTCTCAGGCGCTGTGAGGCAGCAGTGCTAACCACAGTGCTACCCTGCCACCCACTTGACTATATTGTTGTAATTATTGACTGATTACATAATTATTGGGCGTGGATTCTATTTTTAAAGATGCTTTTCCTCGACCAGAGAATCTGTGGCTGCTGGTCAGGATGGTGAGGGAGTTATATGGATGGGGTAAGGAGAGGTTACAGAAGAGTGTCCATTCATGCACCAGTCCCTCATAGTTCCAGAAGAAAACTCACATACGTCGTTTAGCTATTGTAGTCTCTCTAACTTTAAGTAAATCTGCGTTTGACTACCAGGCTAATCAGTGACATGTCAATCAAGGGAGATTAGTTGATATGTGACCCCACCATTCCATCCTGACTGCACCATTTCCCTTGAGGTATAGGATTTTTCAGAATTGACCAGCACAACACTCTCTGAATTAGTGGTGCTGGAAGAGCACAGCAGTTCAGGCAGCATCCAAAGAGCTTCGAAAGCCCTTTTGCCCGAAACGTCAATTTCGAAGCTCTTTGGATGCTGCCTGAACTGCTGTGCTCTTCCAGCACACTGATCCAGAATCTGGTTTCCAGCATCTGCAGTCATTGTTTTTACCAGCACAACACTCTACCTGGTTTCATAACTCGGTAAATCTCTCTGCATCCAGATTGCAGATCAGGCCAGTAGTAGTAACAGTTGCAGTGAAATACTCTGTCCACCACGTTGTCTTCCAGAGGGATATGTTCCATACTGCCGTGAAACAATGTCACCTTCCCGGTCTGAATATCAGGCTGCAACCTCCTGCTGGCTACACGGTACATGTATTCAGAGTAATCCAGCCCATAGAGCTTGCCCTTCGGCAGCGTAAGGCGTTTAGCAGCTTCCTGCAGACCGAGCCCTGGTCCAAAGCCCAGTTCCAGCACCACACTCTCAGGCTGAATGTCACACAGTTTGACAGCATTCACTTCCACCAATTTACCCTTCCCCTCTAAGAACTTTTTCACCATCCATCCCCAGGGACCCTGCGTTGGTTTGCTCAGTTGTTTGGTGAGGTGATCGAAAAGCATTGCTGCTGCTCACAGAGCTGTGAAAAGTTCCCCTTCCTGTTGCACAACGTGGAACCTCAGCCTTGATGGATGATTGACACAACACCAGGTTAGTCTAACAGGTTTAATTGGAGGCACACTAGACCTTTTGGACTATAACCTGGTGTTGTGTGATGTTTAACTTTGTACACCCCAGTCCAACACCAGCATCTCCAAATCATGGATGATTGACAGCTTGGATGACGATACACTGTGATCCCAGCATCAGTTTACAACCAGACTGAGCCAGTCAGCTGGGCTGAGAGTGTGTACATTAAACTGTTGTTGTTCAGTGACAGTGCTGAGCAAACAGACTGAAAGCAGCCAGAGCACAGCGAGACTCAGAGAAAGGAAGGTTGGGGGGAATGTTCTGAACAGCTCTGCTCCAACTCCTGGGCAGCTCAGCATCTCTGTGTGACACATTGCTCTCACTTGGCGAAAGTGAGTACTGCAGATGCTGGAGATTAGAGTCAATAGTATGGTGCTGGAAAAGCACAGCTGGTCAGGCAGCATCCGAAGAGCAGGAATATCGATGTTTCGGGCAAAAGCACGATACCCTTGATTCACATTGTTCTCACTGCAGCTCACAGCAGCAGAACCCAGACTGGTTTCCATACCAAAAGGGCCTCTTACAAGGCAACAAGTAAAACAAATACTTCCAACATGCCCTGTAGGGACAGGAAGGATACAAAACCTCAACAGATTGCAAAGGGGTGGGAGGTCGCAGCCCATACTCTTTAAATTCACCAGTGGGATGTGAGCATCACTGGCTGGCCTTGATCTGATTGCAGTTCAGAGGGCAACCACATTGCTGTCACTCTGGAGTCACAGGTAGGCCAGACCAGGTACAAACAGCAGAATTCTCTCCCTGAAGGACATTAGTAAACCAGATTGGTTTCTTTTGACAATCAACAACAGTTTCATAATCATCAGGTGATTCATAATTCCAGATTTTAAAAATTGAATTCAAATTTCACCATGTGCTGTGCCAAGATTCAAACTCACATCCCCAGAACATTAGCTGAGTTTCTGGATTAATACTCTATCATCACATTCCCAGATGGCACAATGGGCACTCGGAATTATATAATGGAATCATTGAGTAAAACACAGGAGGTGGTGACTCGGCCAATGTATCTGTTCTGAATCTCTGAAGATTCAATTCAGCCAGTGCCTTTCTCCCGTTGCTCTGCTAATTTCACATCATGATGTAATTTCTGATTGAAGGACTTGTTTGGCCCTGTCCCAACCCCACACTCGGGCAATGCTTTCCAGATCCTGACCACCTCATGTCACCATCATTTCTTTCACAGAATACTTGCTATCTGGGTTCTCTGCATCTTGATCCCACATTGGGAATAGGAACAGTTTTGTCCCATCCATTCTGTACAAACACGATTATTTTGAACATTTCAATCAAATCTCTTCTCAAGTTTCTGTTCACCAAGGAAACCAGTTCCAACTTCTCCATTGTCCCCATAGAACGGACGTTCCTCACCCAGGGATAGATCAAGAACTAAACAGCACCGATTGAAAGCAGTTGGCAAAAGAAACAAAAATGATAAGAAGACACTTTCCATGCAGCAAGTGGTTAGGGTCGAGGTCACAGTGTCTGAGAGTGTGGTGTGGGCAGGTTCGACCAAGGCTTTTGAAAGGAAATTGAGATAGTGTCCGGAAAGGTTCGAGTGTGCAGGGCTGGATGAGGATGGTAACTGAGGCAAAGAAAGTAAAATGTACAGTAGGAAGGCCAGTGCCATGGCCGAATGGCCTCCTGTTGTGCTATAGCAATTTTCTAGGAGGCTTCAAAATTTGCTTTATCCAGGAAATCACCCGAACAGGTTGTCTTGGCAACATGCCATTCAAAAACAAGAAAGCTGCAGGGAGTGCTGCCAGGACTCCACAGTTTACAGCACATTGGTCTGGATATTCCCGAGAGTGGCACCCACTGTCGGGATTTTCCTTTCCATTAACACTGAGCTCTGCATTTCTAGCTGGAAATTCTGATCCCAGCTCCTTCATACATTCAGGACAAAGCTGAAATGAACCCAGCTCCCTATGGGGCAGAATAGTTAACATAGAACAGTATAGCACAGGTCAGGCTCTTCGGTCCCCAATGTTGTGCCGACATTATATCCTACTCTAAGATCAAACGAAGCTACATACCCTACATTTTACTATCATCCATGTGCCTATCTAAGAGTCGCTTAAATGTCCCTAATGTATCTGACTCTACTCCCACTGCTGGCAGTGCATTCCACATACCCACCACTCTCTGACATCTCACCTAAAACCTTCCTCCAATCACCTTAAAAGTATGTCCCCTCCTGATAGCCATTTCTACCTTGGGAAAAAGTCTCTGACTATCCACTCTATCTATACCTCATCATCTTGTAAACCTCTTCCAAATCACACCTCTCATCCTTTTTCGCTCCAAAGAGAAAAGCCCTAGCTCCCTCAACCTTTCCTCATAAGACACGCCCTCCAATCCAGGCAGCATCCTGGTAAATATCCTCTGCTCCCTTTCTAAAGATTCCAAATCCTTCCTATAATGAGGTGACCAGAACTGAACACAATATTCTAAGTGTGGACTAACCAGGAATTTATCGCAGCTTTACCTCACAGCTCTTAAACCCAATCCCCCACGAATGAAAGCCAATACACCATATGCCTTTTTAACAACCCTATCAACTTGGGTGGCAACTTTGAGGGATTTATGGATGTGGACCCCCAAGATCACTCTGTTCCTCCACACTGCCAAGAATCCTGCTTCTAACACGGCAATTTGCGTTCAAATTCAACCTTGCAAAATGAATCACTTCACACTTTTCCTGGTTGAAATCCATCTGCCACTTCTCAGATCAGCTCTACATTCTGTCAATGACCCATTGCAACCTACAACAGCCCTCCACTCTATCCACCACTCCACCACCCTTCGTGTCATTGGCAAACGTACTAACCCACCCTTCCACTTCCTCATCCAGGTCAATTATAAAAATCACAAAGAGCAGAGGTCCCAGAACAGATCCCTGCAGAACACTACTGGTCACCAAGCTACAGGCTAAATACTTTCCATCTACTAACACCCTCTGTCTTCTTTCGGTCAGCCAAATCTGTATCCAGGTAGCCAGATTTCCCTGCATCCCATGTCTCCTTACTTTCTGAATGAGCATACCATGGGGAACCTTATCAACTGGTGTATGAAATCCATATACACCACATCCAATGTTCTACCTTCATCAATGTGATTTGTCACATCCGCAAAGAATTCAATAAGGCTTGAAGGCATAACCTGCCCCTCACAAAGCCATGCTGACTATGTCTAATCAAACTATGATTTTCCAAGTAATCATATGTCCTGTATCTCAAGCTCCTCTCCAATAATTTGCCCACCACAGACGTAAGACTAACTGGTTTGTCATTCCCAGGGTTATTCCTATTCCCTTTCTTGAACAAGGGAATAACATTTGCCAGCCTCTGAATGCAAAGATCATTGCCAAAGGCATAGCAATCTCTTCCATCGCTTCCTGTAGTTACCTTGGGTATATCCTATCTGGCCCAGGAAATTTATTTATCCTCATGTTTTTCAAAATTTCCAGAACATCCTCCTTCTTAACATCAACCTATTCGAGCGTATCAGCCTGTTTCATGCTGTCCTCACAAACGACAATGCCCTTCTCAAAAGTGAATATTGAAGAAAAGTATTCATTAAGGGCCTCCCCTACCTCCTCCGACTCCAGGCACAAGTTCCCTCTACCATCCCTGATCAGCCCTCCCCTCACTCTGGCCATCCTGTTGTTCCTCACATAAGTGTAGAATGCCTTAGGAATTTCCTTATTCCTACCCATCAAGACTGTTTCATGTCCCCTTCTTGCTCTCCTATGTTCATTCTTTAGTTTGTTCCTGGCTATCTTGTAACCCTCTAGAGCCCTGTTGATCCTTCTTCCCTCAATCTTAAGTAAGCTTCCTTCTTCCTCTTGACTGGATGTTCCACATCGCTTGTCATTCACGGTCCCTTCCCCCGACCATCCCTTCCTCACCTCAGTGGGACAAACCTGCCCAACACTCACACCAAGTGCTCCCTAATGCACCTCCACATTTCGGTCGTGCATTTCTCTGAGATTAAGTGTTCTCTAACTGATCCATCATCTTAGTTCATCACCCTTATTTCTGACACTTCTTGCAGTAAAGTAAAAACACAGCAACAATCACACTGTCTGCAACTTTGCCCTATCAGCTGTCTATCCTTCCTCATAAATTCTCTGCACGCCATATCTGCCTGTTCACCAGCTATCCCATCCTTTGATCTGTAGCTCTGGTTCCCAATTTCTGCTGCACAGTTCCTGCCTAATAGCACTATGATTCCCCTCCCTCAATTCAATACTTTCCCATACCATTTGCTCCTATCCCTCTCCATGACTATAGTATAGGTCAGGGAGGTATGATCACTACCATCAAAAGCTCTCCCACTGAGAGATCTGACACCTGCCCAGGTTCATTTCCATGCACCAAATCCAATATGGTCTCCCCTCTAGTCGGCCGATCTACATATTGAGTCAGGAATCCTTTCTGGATATACCTGACAAAATCTGCTCCAACCAAATTATTTAACTAAGAAGGTTCCAATCAATATTAGGCAAGTTGAACTCACACATGACAACAACCCTGTAACTTCTGCACCTTTCCAAAATCTGCCTCCCAATCTGCTCCTCCTCAATTGCTATTTGAGGGTCTGTAGAAAACTCCCAATAAAGTGACTGCTCCTTTCCTGTTTCTGACTTCCACCCATACTGGCTCAGTAGACAAACCCTCCTCGACGACCTTCCTTTCTGCAGCTGTAATACTAGCCCTGATTAGCAATGCCACTCCCCCACCTCTTTTACCTCCCTGCCTATTCATTTTGAAATGAATAGAACATGCAACAACCATTCTTGCCCCTGAACATCATAGCTCCAAGTACTGATCCATGCTCTAAGTTCATCATCCTTATTCGTGACACTTCTTGTATTAACATCGACACATTTCAACGCCTCACATTGACTGCAACATTGCCCTATCAACTGTCTATCCTTCCTCACAGACTCTCTGCACATCGTCTCTGCCTGTTCACCAGATACCACATTCTCTGATCCGTAGGTCCGGTTCCTAACTCTCTGACAATCTAGTTTAAATCCTCACGAAGAGATCTGGCAAACCTCCCGCTCCGGATATTGGTACCCCTCTGGTTCAGGTGCAACCCTTCCTCCTTGTCCAGGTCCCCCTCTCCAGAAGATATCCCAATGATGCACATATTTGAAGCCCTCCGTTCTACACTGGCTCTGCAGCCACGTGTTCAGCTGCACTCGCTCTCCATTCCTAACCTCACTAGCCTGTGGCATCAGAGGCAATCCTGAGATCACTACTCTGCACATCCTGCGTTTAGCTTCCAACCTAACTCCTTATATTCACTTTTCAGGTCCTCATCCCTTTTCCTAGCTACGCCATTGGCACCGATGTGTATCACAACTTCTGCTGCTCACCCTCCCCAGAATCCTGTACACTTGATCCAAGCCATCCCTGACGCTGGCACCCGGGAGGCACATACCATCTGGGAGTCTCATTCGCGACCACAGAGTCGCCTGTCTGTTCCTGTAACCATTGAATCTCCTTTCACGGTCACTCTCCTATTCCCCCCCAACCCCGTGGTAGGTCCCTCTCACATCAGTATCCAAAGCTTTATTTTATTATCGTGTGGAACGGCCATAGTGGATCCCTGCACTGTCTGCCTAATTCCTTTCCCTCTCCTGACAGTCACCCAGCTATCTTTATCCTGTAACTTAGGTGTGACTACCTCCCTATAACTCCTCTCTATCATCCCTTCAGCCTCCTGAATGATCCAAAGTTCATCCAGCTCCAGATCCAGTTCCCTAAGGCAGTCTGTGAGGAGCTGGAGTTGGGTGCACTTTTCACAGGTGAAGTCAACAGAGACATGAGTGGTGACCCTTAACTCCCACATCCTGCAAGAGGAGCATGTGACTGTCCTAGCTTCCATACCCTCTGCTCTAAATCGCCAAAAGACTTTTAAAAAAACCTTACCAACCTCCCACACATAGTCCTTTTCTTGGTTAGAGGAGGAGGATGGGTAGGGGACACAACATGTGTAGTGTTTTGGGTTTAGCCATTGCCTGAATATATTAGTTCACTTACCCAGCAGTCCCCGTGTTCACTCCCCCTCCTGTTCAGCCTTCACTCTGCTGATTCACGAGGTAAGTATTTTACATTCAACCTTATCTTGCCAGCTGCCCCTTGGCTCACACTCTCTCGACTCCCGCTGCTGAGAAGTTGAGGGAGGTACAAACCATGTCCCCCTTTTGCTGCAGTCAGTTGCTATGGTCTGAGTGTGGGTTAAATTCCGACTGACAGAGGTCACCATGAAGGATTCTCCTTCTCACTCCTTCCCCTCCCTAAGGTGTGGTGACCCTCAGGTCAAACTTCCATCAGTCATCTTTCCCTCTAATGAGAGAGCCCTGTGCTCCTCTGGGATGGTGGTCACTTTATCTTTATCTCTGATATTTAAATTTTCAGCAGCACAGCCAGCACATTCACAACTTAAAGGTGTAAGTATGTGCGATAACGATGTGTCATGTACAGAACCTTGCTGAAGTAGAGAAGAGAACTGCCCTTTTAAAGACAATCGGATCATGATGAGACCATATCCCATTCTTCCTTCTTGCTTTTCCAGTAGCTTGGCCTGCTCTGTGCATCTTCTCTTCATTTTCCACTCCTGCTCAATTCCAAAGGGAAGACCTGCAAGGACAATGCCCTGATTGGGAAGTCAGCTCATTAAACAAGAGCCTAACCATCAGTGAAACTAAATACTGCAGCATCAGCCAAACCACCTCCTGAAGACTATTGAATGTTTAGACGGGTATCACTCAAAAAGCAAATGCACCAGCAGCAAGAATACCTCATTCAGCAAAATTGTGCTGATGGACATCTTTTATGTTGTTTGACATTATGTTCTGTTATGTAAGACTAAGAGAAAGCATAGGCTGAAATGAGAAAAGAAGAAGAAAAAATGAAAAAATAGCATTTTTTCCAATTCCAGACAGGACACTAAAACTGTTAATTATTCACCATCCCCTTGTTTTATCACAACAAAGTTAATTTATTAACAATTCCTTCCATTATGGATAACATTTTCTCAGCTCTAAATGAACTTAGTCTCTCTCTCTATTCAGACAGCCTCCCTCTCTCTCTATTCAGACAGCCACTTAATTTACATATGTAGCCAAGTTTGGCTGTATCAATCCTCGTATAAAAAACATGTAATGGAATTAGAAGTTGAAAACCTTCATTTTGCTTCTGGGGTTGTGACACAGGTAACCATACAGTTTTAAAAGCCAACCTTAGATCCCAGTGCATTTAGATCCTTGAATTTTTGCAGTGGTCCAGGACATGCACCCCCAGCATAACAAGGCTAACTTTCAGTAACCATAAATAGTTACCACAATAAATAGTTTCTTTGCCACATAGAAGGGAGTCAAGAGAGACAGTGGAAGGCAAGACGAGGAAAGTTTTTAAATTCATTAATTTCAATTGTTAGAATTCAAATTGCAATGAGGTGTATTGGTCTGAAAGCTCTACACAATAACAGCCAACTTTTCAAATCTTCTGTTGACAGTTGGGGTGTATGTGAAACACCATTTTGAGCAGCATAACCCCAGTGTGAAGCATTCATGTCAGTAGTGATGGGAGAGAAATGTCAAGGATATTGTGGAACTACATCACCAAGAAGCAGTTTGTGTGTTACAGGTTGCTGTACAGGTGTTTTAAAATGCAAGGTGACACCAGCAGCATTGATTCAATTCCTGTACCAGCTGAGATCACTATGAAGGCCCCACCTTCTCAACTTCACCATTCGTCTGAGGTATAATGACTGTCAGGTTAAAGGCTCCACCAATCATCTCGCCCCAGTGATAGTGTAGCCAATGGTCCACTGGGATGAAGGCAACTTTCATTTTCAGCGTTACTGGCTCCAGTGTAGTTTTCCAATGCTGTGTGTGCAGACACCACTATAATCAGGGACAGGAGAAGGATTTGACCCATTAAGCCTGCTCCTCCATTTCATGAGATGACATAGAGTCCAAAACTGTACCTATTACTTCAGTCTTACTGAAATTCGACACCAGGTTATAGTCCAACAGAGCCATAGAGTCATAGAGATGTACAGCATGGAAACAGACCCTTCGGTCCAACCTGTCCATGCCGACCAGATATCCCAACCCAATCTACTCCCACCTGCCAGCACCCGGACCATATCCTTCCAAACCCTTCCTATTCATATACCCATCCAAATGCCTCTTAAATGTTGCAATTGTACCAGCCTCCACCACATCCTCTGGCAGCTCATTCCATACATGTACCACCCTCTGTGTGAAAACATTGCCCCTTCGGTCTCTTTTATATCTTACCCCTCTCACCCTAAACCTATAGCCTCTAGTTCTGGACTCCCCGACCCCAGGGAAAAGACTTTGTCTATTTATCCTATACATGCCCTCATAATTTTGTAAACCTCTATAAGGTCACCCCTCAGCCTCCGATGCTCCAGGGAAAACAGCCCCAGCCTATTCAGCCTCTCCCTGTAGCTGATCCTCCAACCCTGGCAACATCCTTGTAAATCTTTTCTGAACCCTTTCAAGTTTCACAACATCTTTCCGATAGGAAGGAGACCAGAATTGCACGCAATATTCCAACAGTGGTCTAGCTGCAACATGACCTCCCAACTCCTGTACTCAATAATCTGACCAATAAACGAAAGCATACCAAACGCCTTCTTCACTATCCTATCTACCTGTGACTCGACTTTCAAGGAGCTTTGAACCTGCACTCCAAGGTCTCTTTGTTCAGCAACACTCCCTAGGACCTTACCATTAAGTGTATAAGTCCTGCTAAGATTTGCTTTCCCAAAATGCAGCACCTCGCATTTATCTGAATTAAACTCCATCTGCCACTTCTCAGCCCATTGGCCTATCTGGTCCAGATCCTGTTGTAACCTGAGATAACCCTCCTCGCTGTCCACTACACCTCCAATTTTGGTGTCATCTTCAAACTTACTAAGTCTGGCTGCTCCAGCCACAAACTCCTCAGCACATCAAAACCCTCAAGTCCAGCATGCACCACTATAGGACAGTCATCCACCATCTGAGCTGTGAACTCCAAGGAAAAGAAGACCTTCACTCGCATGGGTGCTATTTACAAATAGAATCTCACATTTGTCAATATTTTGGCACGTTAAACTATCATTTGTCTGATCAACAGATATTTCAGATGCAGCTGCAAGAATGAAGCTATCGTGGCTACCGTTCCTCTGTGATGATAGGACCCTACCTGAAGCAGTAGGACTCTTTCCTTAACTAAAGCACGTCTGCCTAACTTGAGTGTCGTTACAGGAATTATGATGACAAAGACCTTTGACCTAAATACCCACAAAGAGAAACATTGTAGTGCATTATTGTCCAGCAGATACTTTAAGCAACCATATATTTTTCATTTCTTGGAAACTATAAACTGAAATGAAAGTTAGACACATATACAGTGAAATACAAGAGAGTTTTGCAATTTGAAAATCAAGTGTTACATATTGTTGAGCATGATATTGTATTAATTTATTAAAATAAGGAAAGGTTCCACATCATCTATGATCATCATGACCACATCTTAGAGGTCTGCACTAGGTGCTCTGGAAGTAGCTACATGTTTAAATTAAGGAAATTATCCCTGACAACAGCATTCTGATTGGTTGAGATGCAACATGTTCACAGCGCCAGGGACCGGAGTTTGATTACAGCCTCGAGTCTGTGTGGAGTTTTCATATTCTCCCCAAGTCAGCGTGGGTATCCTCCGCATTTGGATGGGTATATGAACAGGAAGGGTTTGGAGGGATATGGGTCGGGTGCAGGCAGGTGGGACTAGTTTGGGTTGGGATATCTGGTCGGCATGGAAGAGTTGGACCAAAGGGTCTGTTTCCATGCTGTACATCTCTATGACTCTATGCGCAGGTTAGGTGAATTGGCCATACTAGATTGCCTGTGGTGTTCAGAGTTTCCTGTAGGATTGCCTGTAGGTTAGGTGCGTTAGTCAGGGATAAATGTAGCGTAGGGGAATGGGCCTGGGTGGGATACTCTTCGGAGGGTCAGTGTGAACCTGTCAGGCCAAATGGCCTGTTTCCACACTGTAGGGATTCTCTGATCCGAAGTTAAAAATTTAAGCTAATGTCAGCAAATGTCGAAGAAACATCAGGAGCCTGCAGACTGAAAGTATCCCTCTCTGCGAGGGGAAATGACAGCAGTATTAAAGCAGGGATTGATAGTTTCTGTGAGCCAAAAGAATTAAGGTAGAATCATAGAAATGTACAGCAGAGAAACAGACCCTACAGTCCAACTCATTCATATCGATCAGATATCCTAAATTAATCTGGTACCATTTGTCACCATTTGGCCCATATCCCTCTAAACCCTTCCTGTTCTGGTATTTGGCACAAAGACGAGTATTTAGATTTGCCAAGACATCACTAAATGATGGAATGAGGTTGTGAAGCTAAATGACCTGTTGTTTCTTTGTAGTGTTGCATGTGCACGGTGTTCCTTCTATGTCGTGCACTTTCCTCATTGCTCTGCCAATTGCTTGTGAGTGGGTTATATCCTCGATAAATGTTGTTAAATATTTGCATTGATTTTGAATACTGATGACAGTATCATCTTCACTGTTCAATAAAGAAATATTAATGTGGCTTGAACTAAATAGACACATTACCTGTTGCCATAGTCTTAATTGGTTGTTCAGGTTGGAAATAATTGGATATATAAATCCCTGAGACTGGGACGAGCTGTATTTTTGATCGGCTTTTTAAATTATGAGACAGGGACATTACCAGGAGTTATTGAAGCTTTTTATTTTACAGTGTTATTGTGATCCCAGAGCATTTGTGAGGTACAGAAATGATGCACCAACTGCATTAGTTTGAATTGCTGCATTCAGTTCTCGTGTCTTTGGAATTTTTCATTAAATATTAGAATCAGCAGCAATTGAAACCTATCCTTTTTTTGAAACTAAATGTTTCCATAAATGAGCCCACCTCATAACATCCAACTGGTTGTGACTAGCTCAGCAAAAAGGACATTTTCTTCTGTTCTCTTACGTGTTATTAAATGGACCAGACATGGGAATTTAAATATCAGGGTATTGTATGATTCCAGGTTCAGATTCAAATTAGGCCAATCAGTTTAAATCATACCCTGAAAAATTCCAAACTCCAATCAAGTTTGAGTTTACTTTATTGACAATCTTAAAAGCCAATGACACAATCCAATGCTGTTGGGGGTATGAGACATGGGAACAGGTGGTAGGAGAACTACCAAGCCACCAGCATCTGCAGACTGCCCAGAGAATAGCTCTCATAATGGTACTTTATCGATTAGTGACCTGTGAAACAGAAATCCCTGATTTTCTAACCATCTCAAACCACTACCCCAATCCCATGTGCTTAATTTTACACATTAATATCTTATGTGGGACTTGTTCTGAAAATCAAAATAAAACACATCCACTGGCTCCCCCTAATCATCTCCTACTAGTTACATCCTTGAAGAATTCCAGTAGTTTGCCAAGCATGGCTTCCCTTCTATAAATCCATACTGACTGTGTCTGGTTCTAAAATTGTTTTCTAAGTGCTCTGCTATAAAATCCTGTTAATAGACTCTCGCATCTTTCTGCTCTCAACATCAGACTCACTGATCTATAATCCCTGTTTTCTCTCGACCTCCCTTTTTAAACAGTGGGGTTACATTAGCTAAAGTCCCTATGTTTGCAATCATTTCTGGTACATTATTCATGCCCTCCTTTGTGAAGACAGAAACAAACAAAATTGTAGTTCGTCAGTCACTTCGTTTTCCCCATTCTGAATTACCCGCTTTCTGCTTGTAAGGGACTGACATAAGTTTTCACCAATCTTTTTCTTTTCAAATACTGATATAATTCACATTTACAGTCAGTTCTTACATTCTCTGCAAGCTTACTCTCATCCTCTCTCCTTGGTCCTCCTTTGCTTGTGAACCATTCCCAATCCTCAGGTTTATTGTTTTTCCTTTCCAATCTGTATCTCTTTTTCATATCTCTAAGTTTCCTTGTAACCCATGATTTTATGACTGCTCTCTTTGCACTCTTGCGCCAGACCATTTTTTGTTTTTTACCCAATCACTCCTGAGTGTTTGCCACTGCCTATCCAGTGTCATTCCTTTCAGGAACATTTCCCAAACCATCATAGCCAACTCATACCCAGTATACCATCGTAGCTTCCCTTATGAAGATTCAGGACACGAGTCTCAGAACTAATTATCTCCAGTATACAGGAGGTTGAGGGTAGTGAGGTCAGGGATAGGTTTACAAGGTCGTGAGAGGGAACCAGCAATCAGTATGTTGGTTTGAAATGTGTGTACTTCAATGCCAGGAGCATCCAGAATATGGTGGGTGAACTTGCAGCATGGGATGGTACCTGGGATTTTGATGTGGCCTTTTCAGAGACATGGCTAGAGGAGGGACAGGAATAGTTGTTGCAGATTCTGGGATTTAGATGTTTCAGTAAGAACCAAGGTGATGGTAAAAGAGGGGGGGCACTGTGGCATTGCTGTTCGAGGGTAGTATTACAGCAGCTGAGAGAACGTTTGAGGACTCATCCACTGAGGAAGTTTGGGCTGAGGTTAGAAACAGGAAAGTAGAGGTCACCTGTTGAGAGTTTTTACAGGCCTCCAAATTGTTCCAGGGATGTAGAGGAAAGGATAGCAAAGATGATTCTCGATAGGAATGAGAGTAACAGGGTAGTTGTTATGGGGGACTTCAACTTCGCCAATATTGACTGGGGATACTATAGTTCAAGTAGTTCAATGTGTGCAGGAGGGTTTTTTCACACAGTATGTAGACAGACCAACAAGGGGAGATGCCATACTGGATATGTTACTGGGGAATGAACCCGGTCAGGTGTTAGACTTGAAAGCAGGTGAGCACTTTGGCGATAGTGACCATAATTCAGTTATGTTTACAAAGGCAATGGGCAGGGATAGGTATATACTACAGGGAAAGAGGTATAACTTGGGAAAAGGCAATTATGATGTGATTAGGCAAGATTTAGGATGGGGAAGGAAACTGCAGGGGGTGGACACTCTTGAAATGTGGAGCTTTGGAGTATACTTAAGAGGGAAATCAGGAGGGCAAAAAGGGGACATGAGATAGCTTTGGCAAATAGGGTTAAGGAGAATCCAAAGGTTTTTTACAAATAAATTAAGGACAAAAGGATAATTAGGGAAAGAATAGGGGCCCTCAAAGACCAGCAAGGCAGCCTTTGTGTACAGCTGCAGGAGATGGGGGAGATACGAAACAAGTTTTTTCTATCAGTGTTTACTGTGGAATAGGACATGGAAGATATAGAATGTAGGGAACTATTACAGAGGAGGAAGTGCTGGATGTCTTGAAATGCATAAAAGTGGATAAATCCCCACGACCTGATCAGGTGTACCCGAGAACTCTGTGGGAAGCTAGAGAAGTGATTGCTGGGCCTCTTGCTGAGATATTTGTAAGATTGATAGTCACAGGTCAGCTGCTGGAAGACGGAGGTTGGCTCATGTGGTGCCATTATTTAAGAAAAGTGGTAAGGCCAAGCCAGGGAACTATACACCAGTGAGCCTAGCATCAGTAAGGCATTCAACAAGGTACCCCATGGGAGACTGCTCAGCAATGTTAGATCTCATGGAATACAGGGAGAAATAGCCACTTGGATACACAACTGGCTCAAAGGTAGAAGACAGAGGGTGGTAGTGGAGGGTTGTTTTTCAGACTGGAGGCCTGTGACCAGTGGTGTGCCACAAGGATCGGTACTGGGTCCACTACTTTTCATCATTTATATAAATGATTTGGATCGGAGCATTGGAGGTAGAGTTAGAAAGTTTACAGATGACACCAAAATTGGAGGTGTAGTGTACAGCGAAGAAGGTTACCTCAGATTACGAAATCTTGATCAGGTGGAACAATGGGCTGAGGAATGGCAGATGGAGTTTAATTTCGATAAATGTAAGGTGCTGCATTTTGGGAAAGCAAATCTTAGCAGGACTTATACACTTAATGGTAAGGTCCCAGGGTGTGTTGCTGAACAAAGAGACCTTGGAGTGCAGGTTCATAGCTCCTTCAAAGTACAGTCGCATGCAGTTAGGATAGTGAAGAATACATTTACTATGCTTTCCTTTTTTTTGTAAATATATTTATTAGCAAATTTGTTTTAACTTTACAAACATATAAAATTATTGAAAAATACAATCAATAACAATATCAGTATAATAAAAAGAAAAAAATCACAAAGTACAGAACAACTACTGTCTACCTACCCTCTAATACAAAACAACCCCTAACACTGTGCAAAGCAACACCAAAATAAAGAAAGAAAAGCAAAAAAAAAACAAAAATCCCACAAAATACAGAACAGCTATGCTCAACACAAAGCTCCCAAACAAAGGAACGGGAGCATTGTATTAATTCAGGAGACCCCCTCCAGGGCCCAGTGCTTGACAAATCTAACCATCCTGGTTAAACAAACGTCCTAGTTAAGATAACTGACAAATCTGTTCCCAAATAACTCAAGAAGGGTTGCCATATCTTATAAAAATGGTCTGTTGTGTGATACACCATGTTTGTGAAAAGGTCCAAGGGAATGTGCTCCATAATTAATTTCTTCCATCCCAGCAAGCCCGGCGGGTTCTCAGACACCCAGTTCATCAGAATATTCTTCTGTGCACAATATGCAAGAATATTAAACAGTTTCTTCCCATGCCCATCTAAAGATGGTAAATTTGGTCGACCTAAGAGGAGAGATATCGGGTCTTCTTTGACTTTAGTCCTCAATACCCTCCCGATCTCTCCCACCACCACGCTCCAATAAACACGGAGTCTGTGGCATGTCCAGAAGCAATGGGTAAGAGTACCTCCACTTATTTTACATTTGGGGCACACTGAAGATGCCCCTTTTTTAAACTTCGCCAGGCGGTCTGGTGCCAGATGAGCAGAACTTTTAACTGCGTAGCGCATGTCCTGTTACAGATTGAGATCTTTCGAGTACTCTCCCATATATTCTCCCATGTTTCAGAAGAGATCTCCACTCCTAGCTCTTGCTCCCAGACTTCACATAACCGGTTAATATCCTGCCAGGTCCTGCCACCCAGCAGGCGATAGAGGGCACTAACCGAGTGCTTGTGGAACGTAGCAACAACCTCTCTGTATCGGGCTTATAGGGCTTAGTGAGAAGCTTAGTCTTCTTCTGGATGAAATCCCTAACCTGAAAAAAACGGAAAAGATCTCTGCTGGGTAATCCGTATTTGCAGCTCAGTTGCTCAAAAGACATCATAACCTCCCCCTCAAACAAATCTCCCAAACTAGAAACTCCTCTCACTGCCCATAGTTTGAACCCTGAGTCCATCATCCGTGGTCGGAACCCTGGCTTAAGTGGCAAAGTCTTGGATAAACAACCCTCACTCTGACGCATCACCCTCCAAGTCTTGACTGTACTAATGACAATGCAGTTCTGGCAGTGATCCATAACTGTCCTCATCTTATCCATGAACAACAGGTTAATAAGAGGGCACTTTGCCTGGGAGGCCTCAATATCCAGCCATATTGTTTGGATCGTTACCTACCAATCGCAGACAAAGGACAGTGGGGAACTCAATTGATACCTCCTGATGTCTGGGAGATCAACTCCTCCCCCTCCTTGAGGCAACTGCAATTTAGTAAGTTTGATGAGGGGCCGCCCACGATGCCAGACAAAGGAACCAAACCATCCCATAAGCTTCTGCAGCGTTGACCTGGGAAACATTATAGGGAGCATACGCATGGGATAAAGCAAACGAGGAAGAACATTCATCTTAATGAGAGATATTCGGCCCAGCATTAAAAAGGCATCTGGATGGGTATATGAATAGAAAGGGTTTGGAGGGCTATGAGCAGGGTGCTGGTAGGTGGGACTAGATTTGGTTGGGATATCTGGTCAGCATGGATGAGTTGGATTGAAGGGTCTGTTTCCGTGCTGTGCATCTCTATGACTCTATAACAGCTACTGCGGGTCTTTGATAAGTATATACTTATCAGGCAGGAAGGTAATTGTCGAGAAAGGGAGCCATGGCTTACGAAAGAAGTTGAAGCTCTTGCCAAGAGAAAGAAGAAGGCTTATGTGAGGATGAGGCGTGAAAGTTCACTTAGGGAGCTTGAGAATTATAGGTTGGCCACAAAGATCTAAAGAGAGAGCTAAGAAGAGCCAGGAGGGGACATGAGAAGTTGTTGGCTGATAGGATGAAGGAAAACCCTAAGGCCTTCTATAGGTATATCAGGAATAAAAGAATGATTCGAGTAAGATTCGGGCCAATCAAAGATAGTACTGGGAAGTTGTGTGTGGAATCTGACAACATAGGGGAAGTGCTTAATGAATACTTTTCATCATATTTGGAAAAGGAAATGTTTGTGAGAATACGGAGATACAGACTACAAGATTAGATGGGATTGAGGTTGACAATAAAGAATTTTTTAGTAATTTTGGAAGATCTGAAAATAGATAAGCCCCCTGGGCCAGATGGGATTCATCCTCGAATTCTCTGGGAAGCCAGGGAGGAGATTGCAGAGCTTTTGGCTTCGATCATTGTTGACAGGTGTAGTGCCAGAAGACTGGAGAATAGCAAATATTGTTCCTTTGTTTAAGAAGGGGAGTAGAGACAACCCTGGTAATTATAGGCCAGTGAACCTTACTTTGGAAAGGTGTTGGAAAAGGGTATAAAAGATAAGATTTATAATCATCTGGAAATAACAATTTGATTAGGGATAGTCAACACGGTTTTGTGAAGGGTAGGTCATGCCTCACGAACCTTATTGAGTTCTTGAGGTTCTGATTTGGGGCCATTGCTGTTTGTTTTTTATTAATGATCTGGATGTGGGTGTAGAAGGATGTGTGAGAAAATTTGTAGATGACACTAAGGTAGGCAGAGTTGTGGATAGTGTCAAAAGATGTTGTGGGTTACAGAGGGACATAGATAGCATGCAAAGCTAGGCTGAGAAGTGGGAAATGGGGTTTAATGTGGAAAAGTGTGAAGTATTCACTTTGGAAGAACTAACAGGAATGCAGAGTACCGGGCTAATGGTAAAAGTCTTGGCAGTGCAGATGAACAGAGAGATCTCGGTGTCCTGGTGCATAAATCCCTGAAAGTTGCCACCCAAGTTGATAGGGTTGTTCAGAAGGCATTTAGTGTGTTGGCGTTTATTGATAGGGGGAATGAGTTTAGAGGCACGAGGTCATGCTTCTGCTGTACAAGATACTGGTAAGGCCGCACAGTTCTAGTCACTGCATAATAGGAAGGATGTGGAAGCTTTGAAAGGGTTCAGAAGAGATTTACTAGGATGTTGCCTGGTATGGAAGGAAGATCTTATGAGGAAAGGCTGAGGGAACTGAGGCTGTTTTCATTGAAGAGAAGAAGGTTGGGACATGACTTAATCAAAATGTGTAAGATAATCAGAGGATTAAATGGGGCGGACAGTGAGAGCCTTTTTCCTCGGATGGTGAGGGCTAAAGTGAGTGGACATAGCTTTAAATTGAGGGATGATAGAATTAGGACAGATATTAGGGGTAGTTTCTTTACTTAGAGAGTAGTAGGGGCATGGAACGGCTGCCTAAAACAGTAGTAGACTCGCCGACACTAAAGGCATTTAAATGGGCATTGGACATACATATGGGTAATAATGGAAAGGTGCAGGTTAGATGGGCATTAGATTATTTTCGCAGGTCGGCGCAACATCAAGGGCTGAAAGGCCTGCACTGCGCTGTAATGTTCTATGTTCACTCTCCATCCTCATGAAAGATTTTATCATATTATGTTTACATATCCTCAAGGAGTCTCTCACAACGATATTACCAATTGTACCTTTAACAGTGATTAACATCCAGTCTAAGCTGGCCTGTTTTCCAGTTGGTTCCTTAACGTATTGGTCCAGAAAACCATCCCATACACACTGTAGGAATTCTTCCTCTACGGTATTGATTTGCATCCATAATTACAGATTTTCCTTTCCGGAATGTTTTTCTGATTTCTTGTTTAATGCCATGCCTACTATTCCCACTACAATTTGGGCCTCTCAGTACTACTAATGTTTTTTTGCCCCGAGGTATTTCTCAATTTTGTCCATACAGATTAAGTTAGTATTTTTCAATATTGTGTTTATATCCTCTTTCACCAGTAATCCAACCCCACTGCCTTTACCTTTATGTCAGTCCTTCCTAAATACTGAATACTCCTGGATGTTCACGTCCCATCCCTGGTTACCCTGCCTCCCATCATCCCAACTATATCATGGCCTTTTACATCTATTTGTGTGATTTATTCATCCACTTTATTTCAAATGCTCTGTGCATTCAGGCACAAAACCTTAAGGTTTGTCTTTTTAACTTTCTGCATCGTTCTGCATTCCACCCTCTCACCGTTACTCTCAATTCCTTCACTGTTCAAACAATTATCTATCTTAGCTTTAAAAACATTTACTGAGGAAGCCTCTACCACTTCAATGTGGGGGGGGGGGGGTTGAAGGAATGCCATAGATTCACAACCCTCTGGGTGAAGAAATTCCTTCTCAATTCAGTCGTAAATCTGCTTCCACTAATTTTAAGGCTATGCCCTCTTGTCCTAGTTTCACCCGTCATTGGAAACATACTCTCTACGTCTATCTTATCTATTGACTTCATAATTTTATATGTTTCTGTAAGATCTCCCCCTATTCTTCTAAATTCCAATGAATATAATCCCAGTCTACTCAGTCTCTCCTCATAAGCGAACGCCCTCAGCTCTGGAATCAATCTAGTGAACCTCCTCTGCACCCCCTCGAGTGCCAGTACACCCTTTCTCAAGTAAGGAGATCAAAACTGCACGTAGTACTAGAGGTGTGGTCTCACCAGCACCTTGTACATCTGCAACATAACCTCCCTGCTTTTAAACACATTCCCATTAACAATGAAGGACAAAATTCCATTTGCCTTCTTAAATACCTTTTGTACCTGCAGACTCACCTCTGATTCATGCACAAGTCCCTCTGCACAGCAGCATGCTTTTTTTTAAGCATTCAAGTAATTGTCCTTTTTACAGTTATTCCCACTGAAATGGATAACTTCAAATTTACTAACAATATGTTCCTTCTGCCACATCTTTGCCCACTCACTTAAACTATCTACGTCCCTTTGCAAAGTTTCACAGTCCTCTGCACACTTTGCTCTACCGCTCACCTTAGTGTTGTCCGCAAACTTTGACATACTCCACATTCGTCCCCAATTCCAAATCATCTCTGTAAATTGTGAATAATTGTGGTCCCAACACTGATACCTGAGGCACACCACTAGTCACTGATTGCCGACCAGAAAAACACTCATTTATATTCCCACTGTTTGCTTCTGGTTGGTTAACCAATCCTCCATCCATGCTAATACTTTGCCCGTAATGCCGTGCATCATTATCTTATGTAGTAGCCTTTTGAGCAGCACCTGGTCAAAGGCCTTTTGGAAGTCTAGATACACCACACTTATTGGGTCCCCATTGTCCACCGTGCTCGTAATGTCTTCCTACTAGGGGAAAACCTGAGCAGCCAGATCTCTCACACCTGGCCTGGCTTTGTGGCTCAGAAGGGAAGGGGTGAGAATAGCAGAGTGATAGTGATAGAAGATTCAGTGATAAGAGACAGGAGATTCTGTGGTCACAAACAAGACCCCTGGATGGCATGTTGTCTCCCGGGTGCCAGATTCAGGGATGTCTTGTATCGAGTCTACAGGATTCTTAAGGGGGAGGGAGAGCAGCCAGAAGTCGTGGTACATATTGATACCAATGACAGAGCTAGGAAAAGGGATGAGGACCTGAAAAGTGAAAAAAGGAGTTCGGCTGGAAGCTAAAAGGCAGGACAAGCAGAGTAGTCATCTCAGGATTGCTACTGGTACCGTGGGCTAGTGAGGTTAGGAACAGAGCGCAAGTGCAACTGAACACGTGGCTGCAGAGCTGGTGTCGGAGGGAGGCCTTCAGATATGTGGATCATTGGGATACCTTCTGGGGAAGGTGTGACTTGTATAAGAAGGAAGGGTTGCACCTGAACTGGAGGAGCACCAATATCCTGGGTGGGAGATTTGGTAGAGCTCCTTGGGAGGGTTTAAAATAATTTGGCAGGGGGTAGGGAACCAGAGCTACAGATCAGATGATGGGGTAGCTAGTGAATAGCCACATACAACATGCAGAGGGTCTGTGAGGAGGGATAGACAGTTGATAGGGCAAAGATGCAGCCAGGGTGATGGGTTGAAATGTGTCAATTTTAACGCAAGAAGTATCAGGAATGAGGGTGATGAACTTAGAGCACTGATCAGTATTTGGAACTGTGATGTTGTGGCCATTACGGATACTTGGATATCAAAGGGGCAGGAATAGTTGTTGGATGTTCTGGAGTTTAGATGTTTCAAAAGGATTAGGGAGGGAGATAACAGAGGTGGGGGAGTGGCATTGCTAATCAAGAACAGTATCACAATTGCAGAAATGGAGGTCATCAAGGAGGGTTTGTCGACAGATCCATTATGGAAGTCAGAAATAATAAAGGAGCAGTCACTTTATCGGGAGTTTTCGACAGACCCCCAGTAGCAACAGAGGAGGAGCAGATTGGGAGGCAGATTTTGGAAAGATGCAGAAATAACAGGGTTGTTGTCATGGGTGACTTTAGCTTCCTAATATTGATTGGAACCTCCTTAGTTCAAATAGTTTGGATGGAGCAGTTTTTGTCAGGTATGTCCAGGAAGGATTCCTGACTCAATATGTAGATAGACCCACTAAAGGGGAGGCCATATTGGATTTGGTGTTTGTGTTAGGATGTTGAAGGTGCGTACTGTACCTTTAAGAGAGTGCGAATGCTGTTCTGAACTGAGAGATTACAAGCACCTGTGTATATGACGGGATGGCAGTGCCAACGTGTACTGGAATATTGAAAATATGCAACATTTGGCCGTGAAATGGATACCTGAGGTTTGGTTGCTGTTTTCACAACAATTCAAATTGAGCCAATCAATTTAAATTCTGCCTCAGGATACTAAAACCCAATCGAGTTTGAATTTATTGCTTTGCCAACGTCAAACCAATGACACGATCTGACGTTGGGAGTATAAAAATGCAGGCATTTTGAAAATTGGAGTGTGCAACTGCCATCGAGACAGAAACACCTAGAGGTTTAACATCTTGCTCTCCGAGAAATTAGGAAACACTCTCTATCAAAGATGCCTTTTCATATGAAACATACTCACAGTAAAAAGAAAGAAGATGACCCAGGGCGAACTTCAGCTGGAAGAAGAAAGATACAGAAGAAGACAGCAATTGTGATGTTTTTGAAATTAAGTTTCATCAGTGTTTTATTGGAACAGTGCATTGTTATGGAGTTGGAGACAGATAGTAAGCAATTAAGAGAAAGGGGGGGGGCTTAGAATTGTGAACGGTTGTTGTTTAATGTTCACTTTTAGAGTTAAAAAATGAATTGATGTTATTTTCTTTACATAGTAGAATTTGGGAGTTCTCTGTCACTCATATTTTAACATGAGGCGAGGTGAGCTTTTCTTGGTGTTTGGTTTAGTTAACACAAAAGTTCATCTCCGTGTCCTAACACTTGGCAACAACCAGGCCAGGTGTCACATCTCTCGGTCGAAGAGCATTTCAGTGATAGTGATCACAACTCCCTGAGCTTTACTCTTGTCATGGAGCGGGATAGGAGAAGAAGGTATGGGGAAGTATTAAATGGGGGATGGGTAAATACAATGCTATTAGGCAGGAGCTGGGGCACCTAAGTTGGGAACAGATGTTCTCAGGAAAATGCATGAAGGTTGTTTAGGGAACACTTGCTGAGAGTGCTGGATAGGTTTGTCCCACTGGGGCAAGGAAGGGATGGCAGGGTGAAGGAACCTTGGATGACAACAGATATGGAACATGGAGTCAAGAGGAAGAAGGAAGCTTACTTAAGGTTGAGGAGGCAAGGATCAAGCAGGGCTCTCGAGGGTTACAAGGTCGTCAGCAAGGAAGTGAGAAATAGATTTAGGAGAGCGAGAAGGGGGCATGAAAAAGCCTTGGTGGGTAGGATTAAGGAAAACCCTAAGGCATTCTACACTTATGTGAGGAGGAAGAGGATGGCTAGAGTGAGGGTAGGGCTGATCAGGGATAGTGGACGGAACTTGTGCCTGGAGTTGGAGGAGGTAGGGGAGGTCCTGAATGAATACTTTGCTTCAGTATTCACTACTGAGAGGGACGTTGTCATTAGTGAGGACAGCGTGAAACAGGCTGATATGCTTGAACAGGTTGATGTTAAGAAGGAAGTTGTGCTGAAAATTTTGAAAAACATAAGGACAGATAAATCCATGGGCCAGACGGCATATGTCCAAGGTTACTACAGGAAGCAAGGAAGAGATTGCTGCACCTTTGGTACTGATCTTTGCTTCATCACTGTCCACTGGAGTTGTGCCAGATGATTGGAGGTGGGCAACTGTTATTCCCTTGTTCAATCGGAATAATCCTAGGAATTACCAGTCAGTCAATCTTAGGTCAGTGGTGGGCAAACAATTAGAGAGGATTACTAGATCAAAAGAAAACTCGTTTTGCTTTTTATTGTTACCCATTGGTCTCGAAAAAAGTTCAGTATGCATTGTAGGAATTCCATTTTATTCCCATTTAGGCATCATTTCTGTCCAATTACTATCAAGATAGTTAAAATCGCCAATGATTCGCTTTCCAATTCCGTTCCTTTATTTACCTACACACTTCCATTCTTTGACTCTCTTTCAGTACTGGCCAGTCTGTGGATTATATTTAACAGAGCGATTGATCTTTTATTACGTTTTATCTCTATCCATATATATATATAGATGAGAAAAAGCAGTGGACCCAGCACCGAACCTGGTGGCTCACCACTGGTCACAGGTCTCCAATCTCAAAAGTAACCCTCTACCATCATGCTCCGTCTCATACTTTTGAACCAGTTCTGTACCCAAATGGCGAGTTCTCCCCGTATTCTATGTGATCTAACCTTAATAACCTGTCTACCATGTGGGATCTTGACAAATGCCTTGCTGAAGTCCATATAAGTCATGTCCACCACTCTGCCATCAAGAATCATCTTCATTATTTCTTCTAAAACCTCAATTAAGTTAGTGAAACACTATTTCCCACACAAAGCCATGCTGACAATTCCTAATCAGTCACTGTCTTTCCAAATACATGTCCCTCAGGATCCCCTCCAACAACTTGCCCACCACTGATGTCAGGCTCACTGACCTTTAGTTCCCTGGCTTTTCCTTGCCACCTTTCTTAAACAGTGGCACCACATTAACCAACCTCCAGTCATCCGGCACCTGACTTGTGGCTATTGATGATACAAATGGAACCTTGATCAGATGAACAGAGAAGTGGCTGATGGAGTTTAATTTAGATAAATCTGAGGTGTTGCATTTTGGAAAAGCAATAATGGACCCGCTGAACAAAGTGATCTTGGAGTGCAGGTTCATAATTCCTTGAAAGTAGAGCTGCAGGTAGACAGGGTAGTGAAGGCAGTGTTAGGTATGATTTCCTTTATTAGTCAGTGCATTGATTGTAGGAGTTGAGAGGTCATGTTGTGGCTGTACAGGACATTTGGTTAAGCTACTTTTGGAATACTGTGTTCAATTCTGGTTTCCCTGCTATATAAAAAAAGATAGAACATAGAACATAGAACAATACAGCACAGAACAGGCCCTTCGGCCCACGATGTTGTGCCGGACATTTGTCCCAGCTTAAGCACCCATCCATGTACCTATCCAATTGCCGCTTAAAGGTCACCAATGATTCTGACTCTGCCATTCCCACAGGCAGCGCATTCCTTGCCCCCACCACTCTCTGGGTAAAGAACCTACCCCTGACATCCCCCCATACCTTCCACCCTTCACCTTAAATTTATGTCCCCTTGTAACACTCTGTTGTACCCGGGGAAAAAGTTTCTGACTGTCTACTCTATCTATTCCTCTGATCATCTTATATACCTCTATCAAGTCACCCCTCATCCTTCACCGTTCCAACGAGAAAAGGCCGAGCACTCTCAACCTATCCTCGTACAACTTATTCTCCATTCCAGGCAACATCCTGGTAAATCTTCTCTGCACCCTCTCCAAAGCTTCCACATCTTTCCTAAAGTGAGGCGACCAGAACTGCACACAGTACTCCAAATATGGCCTTACCAAGGTCCTGTACAGCTGCAACATCACTTCACGACTCTTGAATTCAGTCCCTCTGCTAATGAATGCTAATACACCATAGGCCTTCTTACAAGCTCTATCCACCTGAGTGGCAACTTTTAAAGATCTATGAACATAGACCCCAAGGTCCCTCTGCTCCTCCACCTTACTAAGAACCCTACCGTTAACCCTGTATTCCGCATTCTTATTTCTCCTTC
This sequence comes from Chiloscyllium plagiosum, assembly GCF_037043375.1. Lineage (NCBI taxonomy): Eukaryota > Metazoa > Chordata > Chondrichthyes > Orectolobiformes > Hemiscylliidae > Chiloscyllium > Chiloscyllium plagiosum. The sequence continues at coordinate 52,911,684 of NW_028270164.1, read as the reverse complement.
CAAAATGGACAACCTCACACTTGACAGGGTTGAACTCCATCTGCCACTCCTCAGCCTCATAGCTAACTCCCTTTGCAGCCGACAACAGCCCTCCTCACTATCCACAACTCCACCAATCTTCGTATCATCTGCAAATTTACTGACCCACCCTTCGACTCCCTCTTCCAAGTCATTAATAAAAATTACAAACAGCAGAGGACCCAGAACTGATCCCTGAGGAACTCCACTTGTAACTGGGCTCCAGGCTGAATATTTACCATCTACCACCACTCTCTGACTTCGACCGGTTAGCCAGTTCTCTATCCAACTGGCCAAATTTCCCTCTATCCCATGCCTCCTGACTTTCCGCATAAGCCTACCATGGGGAACCTTATCAAATGCCTTACTAAAATCCATGTACACGACATCCACTGCTCTACCCTCATCCATATGCTTGGTCACCTCCTCAAAGAATTCAAGAAGACTTGTAAGGCAAGACCTACCCCTCACAAATCCGTGCTCGTTATCCCTAATCAAGCAGTGTCTTTCCAGATACTCATAAATCCTATCCGTCAGTACCCTTTCCATTACTTTGCCTACCACCGAAGTAAGACTAACTGGCCTGTAATTCCCGGGGTTATCCCTATTCCCTTTTTTGAACAGGGGCGCAACATTTGCCACTCTCCAGTCCCCTGGTACCACCCCCATTGACAGTGAAGACAAAAAGATCATTGCCAACGGCTCTGCAATTTCCTCTCTTGCTTCCCACATAATCCTAGGATATATCCTGTCAGGCCCAGGGGACTTGTCTATCCTCAAGTTTTTCAAAATGCCCAACACATCTTCCTTCCTAACAAGTATCTTTTCTAGCTTACCAGTCCGTTTCACACTCTCTTCTTCAACAATATGGTCCCTCTTACTTGTAAATACTGAAGAAAAGTACTCATTCAAGACCTCTCCTATCTCTTCCAACTCAATACACAGTCTCCCACTACTGTCCCTGATCGGACCTACCCTCGTTCTCGTGATTCTCATGTTTCTCACATATGCATAAAATGCCTTGGGGTTATCCTTGATCCTATCCGCCAAAGATTTTTCATGCTCTCTCTTAGCTCTCCTAATCCCTTTCTTCAGCTCCCTTCTGACTATCCTGTATCCCTCCAACGCTCTGTCTGAACCTTGTTTCCTCAACCTTATGTAAGCCTCCTTCTTCCTCCTTACAAGACATTCAACCTCCCTCATCAACCAAGGTTCTCTCACACGACCATCTCTTTCCTGCCTGACAGGTACATTCATATGAAGGACATGTCGTATCTGTTCCTTGAAAAAGTTCCACTTTTCCACGACATCGTTCCCTGACAGCCTATGCTCCCAACTTATGCTCCTTAGATCCTGTCTTACAGCATTGTATTTACCCTTCGCCCAATTGTAAAACCTACCCTGTTGCACGCACCTATCTCTCTCCATAACCAAGGTGAAAGTCACAGAATTGTGGTCACCATCACCAAAATGTTCACCCACTAACAAGCCCATCACTTGTCCCAGTTCGTTACCAAGTACCAAATTCAATATGGCCTCCCCTCTGGTCGGACAATCTACATACTGAGTTAGAAAAGCTTCCTGGACACACTGCACAAACACCGCCCCATCCAATCTACTTGATCTAAAGAGCTTCCAATCAATATTTGGGAAGTTGAAATCGCCCATGACTACTACCCTGTGGCTTCTGCACCTTTCCAAACTCTGTTTTCCAATCTGTTTCTCCACATCTCTGCTGCTATTGGGGGGCCTATAGTAAACACCCAACAAGGCGACTGCTCCTTTCCTATTTCTGACTTCAGCCCATACTACCTCCAAAGGCAGATCCCCCTCGAACTGCCTTTCTGCAGCCGTTATACCATTTCTAATTAGCAACGCCACCCCCCCCCCCTCCTTTTTTACCACCCCCTCTAATCTTACTGAAACATCTATAACCAGGAACCTCCAACAACCATTCCTGTCCCTCTTCTATCCACGTTTCCGTGATGGCCACAACATCATAGTCCCAAGTACGGATCCACGCCTTAAGTTCACCCACCTTATTTCCGATACTCCTTGCGTTGAAGTATACACACTTGAACCCATCTCTGTGTCCGCAAGTATTCCCTGTCAGTGCTACCTTCTCCACAGCCTCCCTACATTCTTGGACATCCTGACAAACAGCTAGCCTACTTGCTGGACTACAAGTCCGGATCTCATCCCCCTGCCAAATTCGTTTAAAGTCCCCCGAAAAGTGCTAGCAAACCTACCTCCCAGGATATTGGTGCCCTTCTGGTTCAGGTTCAACCTGTCAAGATGTTGCGAAACTTGAAAGGGTTCAGAAAAGACTTATAAGGATGTTGGCAGGGTTGGGTGGCTTGAGCTATAGGGAGAGGCTGAATAGGCTGGGGCTATTTTCCCTGGAGTGTCGGAGGCTGAGGGTTGAACTTATAGAAGTTTATAAAATCATGAGGGACATGGATCGGTGAGTAGTCAAGGTCTTTTCCCTCGGGTGTGGACTCCAAAACTAGAGGGCATAGGTTTAGGGTGAGAGGGGAAAGATTTGAAAGGAACCTAAAGGGTAACGTCTTCATGCAGAGGGTGATGCATATATGAAACGAGCTGCTAGAGGAAATGGTGGAGGCTGGCACAATTACAACATTTTAACGGCATCTGGATGGGTATATGAATAAGAAGGATTTAGAGGAATATGGGCCACATGCTGACAAATGGGACTAGATTAGGTACGGATATTGGGTCAGCATGGATGAGTTGGACCAAAGGGTCTGTTTCCACTTTCTACATCGCTATGATGCGATATGGATGTTGCATGTTTTCTCTTGTTGTTCTTACAGTCAGTATGGCAACCCTACCTTCCCATTTTCATTTGCTGTCCTTTCTAAAATGTTTTTTTTGGTTAGATTAGATTACAGTGTGGAAACAGGCTCTTCGGCCCAACAAGTCCACACCGACCCGCCGAAGCGAAACCCACCCATACCCCTACATTTACCCCTTACCTAACACTACGGGCAATTTAGTCTGGCCAATTCACCTGACCCTGCACATCTTTGGACTGTGGGAGGAAACCGGAGCACCCGGAGGAAACCCACGCAGACACGGGGAGAACGTGCAAACTCCACACAGTCAGTCGCCAGAGGTGGGAAGTGAACCCGGGTCTCTGGCGCTGTGAGGCAGCAGTGCTAACCACTGTGCCACCGTGCCGCTCACAATATATCATTTCCAAAAGGGGCAGCATAGTAAAATCATTCTCCATTTCTGATCGGTATAAAACTGAAGGGGTGCTTTCCAATTTATCTTTAAATATGACAAGAGGGGCCTCGGCAAGATGGCGGCAATTCTGTACAACTGCTGTGGACAGCTCTGCCTAACAGCCAAGGCATACTGGTGTATTTTGCCATCCCTGGCCAACTTATGTGGAGGGATTATTAGTTTAAAACCTTAGAGAACATATATTTGTTAATATTTGGGAGTGGGAAGGATGCCGAAGGGAAAAGGAGCAAGCAAACAGCAGCAGGGAGGACACTCCCCTGCAGCACCTACCACACCAGACACAGTAGCCTCTCCTAAACCCACCCGGGGACCTGACAGACTCACGGGAATTGGCTGCGGCGATGGAGAGATTTACCTTGAAAGTTGGGGCTGCAACTGAGAAGATCCGTGAGGAGCTTTGTGCCCAGATCCAACCTATCACATCCATGCTGAGAAGCATGAGCAGGAGATCCAGGGCCTTGGGGAGAGGCTGGAGGAGGTGGAGGGTCAAACGAAGGCCTCGGAAGCTGCGATGGAGTCCTCATCCAGTCGGATCCAGATGCTAGAGTGGGAGGTATGGATCTTGCGAGACCATATCGACGACCTTGAAAATCGAGGTTGGAGGATAAATCTCCGAATTGTCGGGCTCCCTGAAGGTGAGGAAGGTGAGCAGCCAGTCAGCTTCTTTGAAAGCTGGCTGCCGGAGTTTTTGGGCCTTCACATCGAGTCCAGCAGGCTTCAGATTGAAAGGGTTTATCGGGTTACAGTGCACAGGTCAGGGCCAGTGCAGCACCCCCACTCGGTCCTCGTGCACTTCCACTCATATAAGGACAAGCAAAAAGTCATAGAAGCTTCCAGATCCCTGGGAAAAGATCCGTAAGGCACTGCTGTACAAAGGGTCAAAAATCATGTTTTCCAGGATTTCTCTGCAGCTGTAATTCGAAAGAGGAAGTCCTTCAATGAAGTTAAAAAGATGCTGAGGAACCTGGGCATCCAGTACTCCATGAGATACCCCGCAGTGCTCCGTTTCAGCCACGAGGACTCAGTTTAAACATTTGACTCAGCGAATAAAACTAAACATTTTGTAGACACTTTAAAATAGACGGATTGGCCTGAAGAATACGGTTTAATGTTTGTTCTCTTTCTATCATTCCCCATGCTTTCCTTTCCTTTTTTTTATTCCTTTCTTTCTCCCTAATACTTTCCTTGTTGGAAAGGGGGGAAAGACCTTGGAATAAGTTGTTCCTTTTTTTTAATAACCGGATTTTCTGATGGGAAATTTTGTGGATGTTCTTTGTTGTCTCTCCCATTTTTCTTGTTTGTTCTGTTTCTCTTTTGGTCACAAGTCAGGGTGACATGAAGCCAGGGATGGGGGGAGTGCACATCCTCACTTTGATTTCCTGTTGATTTAAGGATCATCTCCTTGTTTTTTTTCTGGCCTAAGGCTGGGGACAGTCTGGGTTTGAAGGAGCTGTGAAGGAGGGGATGGTTAGGATGAGTGCCCCCTATGGGCAGGGGGAAGAGTCTTCTATTCAAAGTTTTATAGTTGATTTTCTTTGTAGTTTTTTGGTAGTAATAGTTGTTTATATTTATGATAGAGTAGTTTTTGTATATATAGTTCTTTGACTCTATTAGTCTTTATTTACTTCTGTTCGGCGCTTTGTAAGCAGGGTTCTCACTCTGAGGGGTTCAAGGGTGTCTGAAAGGGGATATGGCTACGTGTCTTATTAAATGGTGCACCTGGAACATTAAGGAAAGTCAATCGCCTGTTAAAAGGAAAATGGTGCTTTTGAGCCTTAAGAGGGAAAGGGTTGATATCGCTTTGTTGCAGGAAACCCATCTTGATGATGGGGAATACCTGAAATAACAACAGGAGGGTTATGACAGGGTATTCTTTTCATCCTTTACTACTAAAAGTAGGGGAGTGGCAGCCCTACTTGAGTTATTTGGATATAGATTTGTCAGTTATCTTAACTAGGGTGTTTGTTTAACCAGGATGGTTAGATTTGTCAAGCCCTGGACCCTGGAGGGGGTCTCCTGAGTTAACACAGGTATATATACAATGCTCCTGTTCCTTTGTTTGGGAACTTTGTGTTGAGCATAGCTGTTCTGTATTTTGGGGGGTTTTTGGGGGGTTTTTTGCCTTTTTTTGGTGTTGCTTTGTACAGTGTTAGGGTTTGTCTTGTATTCTTGTCATGATTTGGAGATGCCGGTGTTGGACTGGGATGTACAAAGTTAAAAATCACACAACACCAGGTTATAGTCCAACAGGTTTAATTGGAAGCACACTAGCATTCGGAGCGACGCTCCTTCATCCGGTGGTAGTGGAGGGCTCAATCCTAACACAGAATTTATAGCAAAAATTTACAGTGTGATGTAACTGAAATTATACATTGAAAAATTGATTGTCTGTTAAGCCTTTCATCTGTTAGAATACCGTGATAGTTTCACATCTTTCATGTGTAAATCACAAAACCTTTTATTTAAAAAGTTGCATTCTCGGGTTAGCTGTTAACTATGGTGAGAGCTAGACAATGTGTTGAAGGTTCTGGATTAGTGGTGCTGTAAGAGCACAGCAGTTCAGGCAGCATCCGAGCAGCAGTAAAATCGACGTTTCGGGCAAAAGCCCTTCATCAGGAATAAAGGCAGAGAGCCTGAAGCGTGGAGAGATAAGCTAGAGGAGGGTGGGGGTGCGGAGAAAGTAGCACAGAGTACAATAGGTGAGTGGGGGAGGGGATGAAGGTGATAGGTTGGGGGGAGGGTAGAGTGGATAGGTGGAAAAGAAATAGGCAGGTAGGACAAGTCATGGGGACAGTGCTGAGCTGGAGGTTTGGAACTAGGCTGAGGTGGGGGAAGGGGAAACGAGGAAACTGTTGAAGTCCACATTGATGCCCTGGGGTTGAAGTGTTCCGAGGCAGAAGATGAGGCGTTCTTCCTCCAGGCGTCTGGTGGTGAGGGAGCGGCAGTGAAGGAGGCCCAGGACCTCCATGTCCTCGGCAGAGTGGGAGGGGGAGTTGAAATGTTGGGCCACGGGGCTGTGTGGTTGATTGGTGCGGGTGTCCCGGAATTGTTCCCTAAAGCGCTCTGCGAGGAGGCGTCCAGTCTCCCCAATGTAGAGGAGACCGCATCGGGAGCAACGGATACAATAAATGGTATTAGTGGATGTGCAGACAAAACTTTGATGCATGTGGAAGGCTCCATTACGGACTTGGATGGAGGTGAGGGAGGAGGTGTGGGTGCAGGTTTTACAATTCCTGTGGTGGTAGTGGAAGGTGCCAGGATGGGAGGGTGGGTTGTAGGGGGGCATGGACCTGACTAGGTAGTCATGGAGGAACGGTCTTTGCAGAAGGAGGAAAGGGGTGGGAGGGAAATATATCCCTGGTGGTGGGGTCTTTTTGGAGGTTGGGGAAATGTCGGCAGATGATTTGGTTTATGCGAAGGTTGGTAGGGTGGAAGGTGAGCACCAGGGGCGTTCTGTCCTTGTTACGGTCGGAGGGGTGGGGTCTGAGGGCGGAGGTGCGGGATGTGGACGAGATGCGTTGGAGGGCATCTTTCACCACGTGGGAAGTGAAATTGTGGCCTCTAAAGAAGGAGGCCATCTGGTGTGTTCTGTGGTGGAACTGGTCCTCCTGGGAGCAGATACGGCGGAGGCGGAGGAATTGGAAATACGGGATGGCATTTTTGCAAGAGGTAGGGTGGGAAGAGGTGTTATCCAGGTAGCTGTGGGAGTCGGTGAGTTTGTAAAAAATGTCAGTGTCAAGTCGGTCGTCATTAATGGAGATGGAGAGGTCCAGGAAGGGGATGGAGGTGTCAGAGCTCCAGGTAAATTTAAGGTCAGGGTGGAATGTGTTGGTGAAGTTAATGAATTGCTAAACTTCCTCGCAGGAGCACGAGGTGGTGCCAATGCAGTCATCAATGTAGCGGAGGAAGAAGTGGAGAGTAGTGTTGGCCCCCTGTGTTCTCTGTCTATGACCTGATGTTTAGATTGATTCTAATCTAAAAAGTGAGATAATGGAGTTTTACATGAATTCATGCAGTTTTTGAGCTCAGAGTTCAACATGAATGCATGCAGTTTTTGAGCAAAGTACAATGTAACCCTGCAAGTACAAATTTACCCCACAAAATATATGTGTGCATGTGGGTCTTTGTCTGTCTGTGTCTGCATGCAATCATGTAGAACTCTGAGCTCAAAACCTGCATGAATTCATGTAAAACTCCGTTATCTCACTTTTTAGATTAGAATCAATCTAAATAGCATGGCATAGACAGAGAACACAGGGGGCCAACACCTTCAACAAATTAACAAGCTGGTCAGGTGTCAGTGTCTGCAGCACATTCAGGGCTTATTTACTTTTGCAAAGATAGCTTGAAAGAGTTTCCCCTTGTCTTGTTTGTGGTCCATGTACACATCGATAAATCCCGTGTCACGGAGCGCAGCCATGTATGGCTCAGGTGGCCATTTTGTGTCCTTCAACAATCCAGCAGCAACGACTTTCTTCAGAGCTTCCAGGGTCAAGGTGGTGACCATCAGCCCCCCTGTCAAATAACAGATAAATACTCAGCTTTCTGAATTCTTGGAAGGTATGTAAAGAAGGAATCTCAATGTCAAGATCTTCTAGTGAAGAAGTAATCACACCAGTGGAGTCAAGATGGTGGGGATTTTGGAAGCAGATATAGTGGCCTACTGTCCTCTGAGGTGAGGGAACAGAAGTTAAGTGGGAAGTGGAAACAGTCACGAGCTGGGATTTTCGAGGGGACTTCTTCTTATCGAGCTCAGACACTTATTCCTTGACCATCAAAACAAATGTGGAAGACCAATTAGAAGGCTTCCAGCATTGGAAGAGCAGCTGATTGTAAGGGAAGATAACAAAAGAGAGAGGGCTTCAATATGGAGATCCCTTTCTATGAATGTGTCAAAGTCTTAATGAAAAAAAAGATTCAGCAAACAGGCCAGCAATGATGGGAAGCTGGGGAGTGCCCCTTCAAGTTGGCTCATGGCTGCTCCGGTGACTCAGGGAGTAGGGGGAAGCCTCTGGGAGAGGGCAGTTTCCTGCTGGAAAGCAGCTTCCTTGAATTGGCTACTGTTAATGAGCGACCCACACGTGAAAGAATGGCCTTGAGGCAGGAAGGATCCTCAGGTCCGCATGTCAGCCTGTGGGGCGATTTGTAGCTACAGCCCTCATCCCATCATGGTGGGTACCAAATATCCTGCCTACTGCCTGGATTATCTAACTCTGGAAGAATCAGGGTTGTGATGAACAGGAGGTTGTGGAGAATTAAGGGCAGGAGGAGTATTGGCCTCTACCTATTGCCCCTCCCTACCACCTCATTGCACTGGGTTCACTGCACATTGACACCTCAGAATGCATGACCAATCCATAGCAAAGTCAAGTAGCAGCTTTCAAGGAATTACTACTGGTCCAGAAATCTGAGAGGTTCAGTCAGTCGAGTATGGTGTTTTAGCCCACAGCTTTGAAGCTGCTCAATGATGGTTATGATTCAATCAAAGTACTGGAAATCACAATGGATGTGGTCAGCGTAAATAGGGAGAAAATGTTCCCATTTGCGAAAATATCGAGAATGAGAAGGCACTGATGGTTTGTAATTGGCAAAAGAAGCAAAAATGACATGAGAAAACCTTTTCCATGCAGCGAATGACTCCAGGAATCGTGGGGTCTGATTTCCAGAGCCGTACCCCAGTGAATTGTAACAATGGGCTGAGCTCCTCCTCTTATATTGTACTATTGATTAGATTACATTACAGTGTGGAAACAGGCCCTTCGGCCCAACAAGTCCACACCGACCCGCCGAAGCGCAACCCACACACACATTTACCCCTTTCCTAACACTATGGGCAATTTAGCATGGCCAGTTCACCTGACCTACACATCTTTGGACTGTGGGAGGAAACCGGAGCACCCGGAGGAAACCCACGCAGACATGGAGAGAACGTGCAAACTCCACACAGCCAGTCACCTGAGGCGGGAATTGAACCCGGGTCTCAGGCGCTGTGAGGCAGCAGTGCTAACCACAGTGCTATCCTGCCGCCCACTTGACTATATTGTTGTAATTATTGACTGATTGCATAATGATTGGGCGTGGCTTCTATTTTTAAAAATGCTTTTCCTCGACCAGAGAATCTGTGGCTGCTGGTCAGGATAGTGAGGGAGTTATATGGATGGGGTAAGGAGAGGTTACAGGAGAGTGTCCATTAATGCACCAGTCCCTCATAGTTCCAGAAGAAAACTCACATACGTCGTTTAGCTATTGTAGTCTCTCTAACTTTAAGTAAATCTGCGTTTGACTACCAGGCTAATCAGTGACATGTCAATCAAGGGAGATTAGTTGATATGTGACCCCACCATTCCATCCTGACTGCACCATTTCCCTTGAGGTATAGGATTTTTCAGAATTGACCAGCACAACACTCTCTGAATTAGTGGTTATGGAAGAGCACAGCAGTTCAGGCAGCATCCAAAGAGCTTCGAAAGCCCTTTTGCCCGAAACGTCAATTTCGAAGCTCTTTGGATGCTGCCTGAACTGCTGTGCTCTTCCAGCACACTGATCCAGAATCTGGTTTCCAGCATCTGCAGTCATTGTTTTTGCCAGCACAACACTCTACCTGGTTTCATAACTCGGTAAATCTCTCTGCATCCAGATTGCAGATCAGGCCAGTAGTAGTAACAGTTGCAGTGAAATACTCTGTCCACCACGTTGTCTTCCAGAGGGATATGATCCATACTGCCGTGAAACAATGTCACCTTCCCGGTCTGAATATCAGGCTGCAACCTCCTGCTGGCTACACGGTACATGTATTCAGAGTAATCCAGCCCATAGAGCTTGCCCTTCGGCAGCGTAAGGCGTTTAGCAGCTTCCTGCAGACCGAGCCCTGGTCCAAAGCCCAGTTCCAGCACCACACTCTCAGGCTGAATGTCACACAGTTTGACAGCATTCACTTCCACCAATTTACCCTTCCCCTCTAAGAACTTTTTCACCATCCATCCCCAGGGACCCTGCGTTGGTTTGCTCAGTTGTTTGGTGAGGTGATCGAAAAGCATTGCTGCTGCTCACAGAGCTGTGAAAAGTTCCCCTTCCTGTTGCACAATGTGGAGCCTCAGCCTTGATGGATGATTGACACAACACCAGGTTAGTCCAACAGGTTTAATTGGAGGCACACTAGACCTTTTGGACTATAACCTGGTGTTGTGTGATGTTTAACTTTGTACACCCCAGTCCAACACGAGCATCTCCAAATCATGGATGATTGACAGCTTGGATGACGATACACTGTGATCCCAGCATCAGTTTACAAACAGACTGAGCCAGTCAGCTGGGCTGAGAGTGTGTACATTAAACTGTTGTTGTTCAGTGACAGTGCTGAGCAAACAGACTGAAAGCAGCCAGAGCACAGCGAGACTCAGAGAAAGGGAGCGGGGGGGGGGATTGTTCTGAACAGCTCTGCTCCAACTCCTGGGCAGCTCAACATCTCTGTGAGACACATTGCTCTCACTTGGCGAAAGTGAGTACTGCAGATGCTGGAGATTAGAGTCAATAGTGTGGTGCTGGAAAAGCACAGCAGGTCAGGCAGCATCCGAAGAGCAGGAATATCGATGTTTCGGGCAAAAGCACGATACCCTTGATTCACATTGTTCTCACTGCAGCTCACAGCAGCAGAACCCAGACTGGTTTCCATACCAAAAGGGCCTCTTACAAGGCAACAAGTAAAACAAATACTTCCAACATGCCCTGTAGGGACAGGAAGGATACAAAACCTCAACAGATTGCAAAGGGGTAGGAGGTCGCAGCCCATACTCTTTAAATTCACCAGTGGGATGTGAGCATCACTGGCTGGCCTTGATCTGATTGCAGTTCAGAGGGCAACCACATTGCTGTCACTCTGGAGTCACAGGTAGGCCAGACCAGGTACAAACAGCAGAATTCTCTCCCTGAAGGACATTAGTAAACCAGAATAGTTTCTTTTGACAATCAACAACAGTTTCATAATCATCAGGTGATTCATAATTCCAGATTTTAAAAATTGAATTCAAATTTCACCATGTGCTGTGCCAAGATTCAAACTCACATCCCCAGAACATTAGCTGAGTTTCTGGATTAATACTCTATCATCACATTCCCAGATGGCACAATGGGCACTCGGAATTATATAATGGAATCATTAAGTAAAACACAGGAGGTGGTGACTCGGCCAATGTATCTGTTCTGAATCTCTGAAGATTCAATTCAGCCAGTGCCTTTCTCCCGTTGCTCTGCTAATTTCACATCATGATGTAATTTCTTATTGAAGCACTTGGTTGGCCCTGTCCCAACCCCACACTCGGGCAATGCTTTCCAGATCCTGACCACCTCATGTCGCCATCATTTCTTTCACAGAATACTTGCTATCTGGGTTCTCTGCATCTTGATCCCACATTGGGAATGGGAACAGTTTTGTCCCATCCATTCTGTACAAACACGATTATTTTGAACATTTCAATCAAATCTCTTCTCAAGTTTCTGTTCACCAAGGAAACCAGTTCCAACTTCTCCAATGTCCCCATAGAACGGACGTTCCTCACCCAGGGATAGATCAAGAACTAAACAGCACCGATTGAAAGCAGTTGGCAAAAGAAACAAAAATGATAAGAAGACACTTTCCATGCAGCAAGTGGTTAGGGTCGAGGTCACAGTGTCTGAGAGTGTGGTGTGGGCAGGTTCGACCAAGGCTTTTGAAAGGAAATTGAGATAGTGTCCGGAAAGGTTCGAGTGTGCAGGGCTGGATGGGGATGGCAACTGAGGCAAAGAAAGTAAAATGTACAGTAGGAAGGCCAGTGCCATGGCCGAATGGCCTCCTGTTGTGCTATAGCAATTTTCGAGGAGGCTTCAAAATTTGCTTTATCCAGGAAATCACCCGAACAGGTTGTCTTGGCAACATGCCATTCAAAAACAAGAAAGCTGCAGGGAGTGCTGCCAGGACTCCACAGATTACAGCACATTGGTCTGGATATTCCCGAGAGTGGCACCCACTGTCGGGATTTTCCTTTCCATTAACACTGAGCTCTGCATTTCTAGCTGGAAATTCTGATCCCAGCTCCTTCATACATTCAGGACAAAGCTGAAATGAACCCAGCTCCCTATGGGGCAGAATAGTTAACATAGAACAGTATAGCACAGGTCAGGCTCTTCGGTCCCCAATGTTGTGCCGACATTATATCCTACTCTAAGATCAAACGAAGCTACATACCCTACATTTTACTATCATCCATGTGCCTATCTAAGAGTCGCTTAAATGTCCCTAATGTGTCTGACTCTACTCCCACTGCTGGCAGTGCATTCCACATACCCACCACTCTCTGACATCTCACCTAAAACCTTCCTCCAATCACCTTAAAAGTATGTCCCCTCCTGATAGCCATTTCTACCTTGGGAAAAAGTCTCTGACTATCCACTCTATCTATACCTCATCATCTTGTAAACCTCTTCCAAATCACACCTCTCATCCTTTTTCGCTCCAAAGAGAAAAGCCCTAGCTCCCTCAACCTTTCCTCATAAGACACGCCCTCCAATCCAGGCAGCATCCTGGTAAATATCCTCTGCTCCCTTTCTAAAGATTCCAAATCCTTCCTATAATGAGGTGACCAGAACTGAACACAATATTCTAAGTGTGGTCTAACCAGGAATTTATCGCAGCTTTACCTCACAGCTCTTAAACTCAATCCCCCACTAATGAAAGCCAATACACCATATGCCTTTTTAACAACCCTATCAACTTGGGTGGCAACTTTGAGGGATTTATGGATGTGGACCCCCAAGATCACTCTGTTCCTCCACACTGCCAAGAATCCTGCTTCTAACACGGCAATTTGCGTTCAAATTCAACCTTGCAAAATGAATCACTTCACACTTTTCCTGGTTGAAATCCATCTGCCACTTCTCAGATCAGCTCTACATTCTGTCAATGACCCATTGCAACCTACAACAGCCCTCCACTCTATCCACCACTCCACCAACCTTCGTGTCATTGGCAAACGTACTAACTCACCCGTCCACTTCCGCATCCAGGTCAATTATAAAAATCACAAAGAGCAGAGGTCCCAGAACAGATCTCTGCAGAACACTACTGGTCACCAAGCTACAGGCTAAATACTTTCCATCTACTACCACCCTCTGTCTTCTTTCGGTCAGCCAAATCTGTATCCAGGTAGCCAGATTTCCTTGCATCCCATGTCTCCTTACTTTCTGAATGAGCATACCATGGGGAACCTTATCAACTGGTGTATGAAATCCATATACACCGCATCCAATGTTCTACCTTCATCAATGTGATTTGTCACATCCGCAAAGAATTCAATAAGGCTTGAAGGCATAACCTGCCCCTCACAAAGCCATGCTGCCTATGTCTAATCAAACTATGATTTTCCAAGTAATCATATGTCCTGTATCTCAAGCTCCTCTCCAATAATTTGCCCACCACAGACGTAAGACTAACTGGTTTGTCATTCCCAGGGTTATTCCTATTCCCTTTCTTGAACAAGGGAATAACATTTGCCACCCTCTGAATGCAAAGATCATTGCCAAAGGCATAGCAATCTCTTCCATCGCTTCCTGTAGAAACCTTGGGTATATCCTATCTGGCCCAGGAAACTTATTTATCCTCATGTTTTTCAAAATTTCCAGAACATCCTCCTTCTTAACAGCAACCTATTCGAGCGTATCAGCCTGTTTCATGCTGTCCTCACAAACGACAATGCCCTTCTCAAAAGTGAATATTGAAGAAAAGTATTCATTAAGGGCCTCCCCTACCTCCTCCGACTCCAGGCACAAGTTCCCTCTACCATCCCTGATCAGCCCTACCCTCACTCTGGCCATCCTGTTGTTCCTCACATAAGTGTAGAATGCCTTAGGATTTTCCTTATTCCTACCCATCAAGACTGTTTCATGTCCCCTTCTTGCTCTCCTATGTTCATTCTTTAATTTGTTCCTGGCTATCTTGTAACCCTCTAGAGCCCTGTTGATCCTTCTTCCCTCAATCTTAAGTAAGCTTCCTTCTTCCTCTTGACTGGATGTTCCACATCTCTTGTCATTCACGGTCCCTTCACCCGACCATCCCTTCCTCACCTCAGTGGGACAAACCTGCCCAACACTCACACCAAGTGCTCCCTAAAGCACCTCCACATTTCGGTCGTGCATTTCTCTGAGATTATCTGTTCTCTAACTGATCCATCATCTTAGTACATCACCCTTATTCCTGACACTTCTTGCAGTAAAGTAAAAACACAGCAACAATCACACTGTCTGCAACTTTGCCCTATCAGCTGTCTATCCTTCCTCATAAATTCTCTGCACGCCATATCTGCCTGTTCACCAGCTATCCCATCCTTTGATCTGTAGCTCTGGTTCCCAATTTCTGCTGCACAGTTCCTGCCTAATAGCACTGTGATTCCCCTCCCTCAATTCAATACTTTCCCATACCATTTGCTCCTATCCCTCTCCATGACTATAGTATAGGTCAGGGAGGTATGATCACTACCATCAAAATGCTCTCCCACTGAGAGATCTGACACCTGACCAGGTTCATTTCCATGCACCAAATCCAATATGGTCTCCCCTCTAGTCGGCCGATCTACATATTGAGTCAGGAATCCTTTCTGGATATACCTGACAAAATCTGCTCCAACCAAATTATTTAACTAAGAAGGTTCCAATCAATATTAGGCAAGTTGAAGTCACACATGACAACAACCCTGTTACATCTGCACCTTTCCAAAATCTGCCTCCCAATCTGCTCCTCCTCAATTGCTATTTGAGGGTCTGTAGAAAACTCCCAATAAAGTGACTGCTCCTTTCCTGTTTCTGACTTCCACCCATACTGGCTCAGGAGACAAACCCTCCTCGACGACCTTCCTTTCTGCAGCTGTAATACTAGCCCTGATTAGCAATGCCACTCCCCCACCTCTTTTACCTCCCTGCCTATTCATTTTGAAATGAATAGAACATGCAACAACCATTCTTGCCCCTGTGAACATCATAGCTCCAAGTACTGATCCATGCTCTAAGTTCATTATCCTTATTCGTGACACTTCTTGTATTAACATCGACACATTTCAACGCCTCACATTGACTGCAACATTGCCCTATCAACTGTCTATCCTTCCTCACAGACTCTCTGCACACCGTCTCTGCCTGTTCACCAGATACCACATTCTCTGATCCGTAGGTCCGGTTCCTAACCCTCTGACAATCTAGTTTAAATCCTCACGAAGAGATCTGGCAAACCTCCCGCTCCGGATATTGGTACCCCTCTGGTTCAGGTGCAACCCTTCCTCCTTGTACAGGTCCCCCTCTCCAAAAGATATCCCAATGATGCACATATTTGAAGCCCTCCGTTCTACACTGGCTCTGCAGCCACGTGTTCAGCTGCACTCGCTCTCCATTCCTAACCTCACTAGCCTGTGGCATCAGAGGCAATCCTGAGATCACTACTCTGCACATCCTGCGTTTAGCTTCCAACCTAACTCCTTATATTCACTTTTCAGGTCCTCATCCCTTTTCCTAGCTACGCCATTGGCACCGATGTGTATCACAACTTCTGCTGCTCACCCTCCCCAGAATCCTGTAGACTTGACCCAAGCCATCCCTGACGCTGGCACCCGGGAGGCACATACCATCTGGGAGTCTCATTCGCGACCACAGAGTCGCCTGTCTGTTCCTGTAACCATTGAATCTCCTTTCACGGTCACTCTCCTATTCACCCCCAACCCCGTGGTAGGTCCCTCTCACATCAGTATCCAAAGCTTTATTTTATTATCGTGTGGAACGGCCATAGTGGATCCCTGCACTGTCTGCCTAATTCCTTTCCCTCTCCTGACAGTCACCCAGCTATCTTTATCCTGTAACTTAGGTGTGACTACCTCCCTATAACTCCTCTCTATCATCCCTTCAGCCTCCTGAATGATCCAAAGTTCATCCAGCTCCAGATCCAGTTCCCTAAGGCAGTCTGTGAGGAGCTGGAGTTGGTGCACTTCTCACAGGTGAAGTCAACAGAGACATGAGTGGTGACCCTTAACTCCCACATCCTGCAAGAGGAGCATGTGACTGTCCTAGCTTCCATACCCTCTGCTCTAAATCGCCAAAAGACTTTTAAAAAAACCTTACCAACCTCCCACACATAGTCCTTTTCTTGGTTAGAGGAGGAGGATGGGTAGGGGACACTACATGTGTAGTGTTTTGGGTTTAGCCATTGCCTGAATATATTAGTTCACTTACCCAGCAGTCCCCGTGTTCACTCTCCCTCCTGTTCAGCCTTCACTCTGCTGATTCACGAGGTAAGTATTTTACATTCAACCTTATCTTGCCAGCTGCCCCCTGGCTCACACTCTCTCGACTCCCGCTGCTGAGAAGTTGAGGGAGATACAAACCATGTCCCCCTTTTGCTGCAGTCAGTTGCTATGGTCTGAGTGTGGGTTAAATTCCGACTGACAGAGGTCACCATGAAGGATTCTCCTTCTCACTCCTTCCCCTCCCTAAGGTGTGGTGACCCTCAGGTCAAACTTCCATCAGTCATCTTTCCCTCTAATGAGAGAGCCCTGTGCTCCTCTGGGATGGTGGTCACTTTATCTTTATCTCTGATATTTAAATTTTCAGCAGCACAGCCAGCACATTCACAACTTAAAGGTGTAAGTATGTGAGATAACGATGTGTCATGTACAGAACCTTGCTGAAGTAGAGAAGAGAACTGCCCTCTTAAAGACAATCGGAGCATGATGAGACCATATCCCATTCTTCCTTCTCGCTTTTCCAGTAGCTTGGCCTGCTCTGTGCATCTTCTCTTCATTTTCCACTCCTGCTCAATTCCAAAGGGAAGACCTGCAAGGACAATGCCCTGATTGGGAAGTCAGCTCATTAAACAAGAGCCTAACCATCAGTGAAACTAAATACTGCAGCATCAGCCAAACCACCTCCTGAAGACTATTGAATGTTTAGACGGGTATCACTCAAAAAGCAAATGTACCAGCAGCAAGAATACCTAACTCAGCAAAATTGTGCTGATGGACATCTTTTATGTTGTTTGACATTATGTTCTGTTATGTAAGACTAAGAGAAAGCATAGGCTGGATCTCTGCTCCTGAAAATGGCAGCATTAGTGTCTTACAGCATTGCACACTAACTGATCTGCCCACTCTACCAGCTGCCGATACACAAGTGGCAATTGTGCAAATCTCTTTATCCATCTGGCATCTGCTGCACATCTCATCAGATGTTGGTACTGTATGCATATTAGAAATGCTGGTTGTTATGCCCAGACCCCTGGCAAATTTCCCCAATTTATCAGAATTAGAATTAGTCTTCATTGTCACATGTACTCAAGAACAGGAGTACAGTGAGAAGTGTACATAGCCACCATTCTCGGTACCACCTTAGGTACAAAGATACCAAGGTACCAAATCTTAGGTACAATGTAGAAAAACAAAGAAGTAAGTTAGAAGTTCAGCATAATACTCTTTCTTTAGCCATGGGCCTGCAGACACTCCTGCTGGGCTTTCCCCAGGAGGGCTTCCACTCCCCGTGCTGGACTTGATCTCCTCTGCACTGCCATCTCGCTGCCAACTGCCAGAGTCCCACTCATCAGCCACCTCACCAGCGAATACCATCCAGGTTCACCAGCCTCCTCACCACCGAATGCCATCCGGAATCACCACCGCTGACCCCCATCCGGACTCACCACCGCTTCACTGCCGAATGCCACCTGGGAATCACCAGCTACCTCACCACCGACTGCTCTGGACCTCAACAATGCTACAATGCTTCTGAGTGCTAGAGATCTGATTGGCTTACCAGCCACCTCATTACTGAGAGCTGAAGTCTCACTCCATCACCTCCCGGGCAAGTAAGCTTTACAAAAAGCGAAGAAAGAGAAAAGAAATGAGAAAAGAAGAAGAAAAAATGAAAAAATAGCATTTTTTCCAATTCCAGACAGGACACTAAAACTGTTAATTATTCACCATCCCCTTGTTTTATCACAACAAAGTTAATTTATTAACAATTCCTTCCATTATGGATAACATTTTCTCAGCTCTAAATGAACTTAGTCTCTCTCTCTATTCAGACAGCCTCCCTCTCTCTCTATTCAGACAGCCACTTAATTTACATATGGAGCCAAGTTTGGCTGTATCAATCCTCGTATAAAAAACATGTAATGGAATTAGAAGTTGAAAACCTTCATTTTGCTTCTGGGGTTGTGACACAGGTAACCATACAGTTTTAAAAGCCAACCTTAGATCCCAGTGCATTTAGATGCTTGAATTTTTGCAGTGGTCCAGGACATGCACCCCCAGCATAACAAGGCTAACTTTCAGTAACCATAAATAGTTACCACAATAAATAGTTTCTTTGCCACATAGAAGGGAGTCAAGAGAGACAGTGGAAGGCAAGACGAGGAAAGTTTTTAAATTCATTAATTTCAATTGTTAGAATTCAAATTGCAATGAGGTGTATTGGTCTGAAAGCTCTACACAATAACAGCCAACTTTTCAAATCTTCTGTTGACAGTTGGGGTGTATGTGAAACACCATTTTGAGCAGCATAACCCCAGTGTGAAGCATTCATGTCAGAAGTGATGGGAGAGAAATGTCAAGGATATTGTGGAACTACATCACCAAGAAGCAGTTTGTGTATTACAGGTTGCTGTACAGGTGTTTTAAAATGCAAGGTGACACCAGCAGCATTGATTCAATTCCTGTACCAGCTGAGATCACTATGAAGGCCCCACCTTCTCAACTTCACCATTCGTCTGAGGTATAATGACTGTCAGGTTAAAGGCTCCACCAATCATCTCGCCCCAGTGATAGTGTAGCCAATGGTCCACTGGGATGAAGGCAACTTTCATTTTCAGCGTTACTGGCTCCAGTGTAGTTTTCCAATGCTGTGTGTGCAGACACCACTATAATCAGGGACAGGAGAAGGATTTGACCCATTAAGCCTGCTCCTCCATTTCATGAGATGACATAGAGTCCAAAACTGTACCTATTACTTCAGTCTTACTGAAATTCGACACCAGGTTATAGTCCAACAGAGCCATAGAGTCATAGAGATGTACAGCATGGAAACAGACCCTTCGGTCCAACCTGTCCATGCCGACCAGATATCCCAACCCAATCTACTCCCACCTGCCAGCACCCGGACCATATCCCTCCAAACCCTTCCTATTCATATACCCATCCAAATGCCTCTTAAATGTTGCAATTGTACCAGCCTCCACCACATCCTCTGGCAGCTCATTCCATACATGTACCACCCTCTGTGTGAAAACATTGCCCCTTCGGTCTCTTTTATATCTTACCCCTCTCACCCTAAACCTATAGCCTCTAGTTCTGGACTCCCCGACCCCAGGGAAAAGACTTTGTCTATTTATCCTATACATGCCCTCATAATTTTGTAAACCTCTATAAGGTCACCCCTCAGCCTCCGATGCTCCAGGGAAAACAGCCCCAGCCTATTCAGCCTCTCCCTGTAGCTCAGATCCTCCAACCCTGGCAACATCCTTGTAAATCTTTTCTGAACCCTTTCAAGTTTCACAACATCTTTCCGATAGGAAGGAGACCAGAATTGCACGCAATATTCCAACAGTGGTCTAGCTGCAACATGACCTCCCAACTCCTGTACTCAATAATCTGACCAATAAAGGAAAGCATACCAAACGCCTTCTTCACTATCCTATCTACCTGTGACTCGACTTTCAAGGAGCTTTGAACCTGCACTCCAAGGTCTCTTTGTTCAGCAACACTCCCTAGGACCTTACCATTAAGTGTATAAGTCCTGCTAAGATTTGCTTTCCCAAAATGCAGCACCTCGCATTTATCTGAATTAAACTCCATCTGCCACTTCTCAGCCCATTGGCCTATCTGGTCCAGATCCTGTTGTAACCTGAGATAACCCTCCTCGCTGTCCACTACACCTCCAATTTTGGTGTCATCTTCAAACTTACTAAGTCTGGCTGCTCCAGCCACAAACTCCTCAGGCACATCAAAACCCTCAAGTCCAGCATGCACCACTATAGGACAGTCATCCACCATCTGAGCTGTGAACTCCAAGGAAAAGAAGACCTTCACTCGCATGGGTGCTATTTACAAATAGAATCTCACATTTGTCAATATTTTGGCACGTTAAACTATCATTTGTCTGATCAACAGATATTTCAGATGCAGCTGCAAGAATGAAGCTATCGTGGCTACCGTTCCTCTGTGATGACAGGACCCTACCTGAAGCAGTAGGACTCTTTCCTTAACTAAAGCACGTCTGCCTAACTTGAGTGTGGTTACAGGAGTTATGATGACAAAGACCTTTGACCTAAATACCCACAACGAGAAACATTGTAGTGCATTATTGTCCAGCAGATACTTTAAGCAATCACATATTTTTCATTTCTTGGAAACTATAAACTGAAATGAAAGTTAGACACAAATACAGTGAAATACAAGAGAGTTCTGCAATTTGAAAATTAAATGTTACATATTGTTGAGCATGATATTGTAATGCAGGTGAATTTATTAAAGTAAGGAAAGGTTCCACATCATCTATGATCATCATGACCACATCTTAGAGGTCTGCACTAGGTGCCCTGGAAGTAGCTACATGTTTAAATTAAGGAAATTATACCTGACAACAGCCTTCTGATTGGTTGAGATGCAACACGTTCACAGTGCCAGGGACCCGAGTTTGATACCAGCCCCGAGTCTGTGTGGAGTTTTCATATTCTCCCTAAGTCAGCGTGGGTTACCTCCGCATTTGGATGGGTATATGAACAGGAAGGGTTTGGAGGGATATGGGCCGGGTGCAGGCAGGTGGGACTAGTTTGGGTTGGGATATCTGGTCGGCATGGATGAGTTGGACCAAAGGGTCTGTTTCCATGCTGTACAGCTCTATGACTCTCTGTGCAGGTTCGGTGAATTGGCCATACGTGATTGCCTGTAGTGTTCAGAGTTGCCTGTAGGATTGCCTGTAGGTTAGGTGCATTAGTCAGGGATAAATGTAGAATAGGGGAATGGGCCTGGGTGGGATACTCTTCGGAGGATCAGTGTGAACCTGTCAGGCCAAATGGCCTGTTTCCACACTGGAGGGATTCTCTGATCCGAAGTTAAAAAGTTAAGCTAATGTCAGCAAATGTCGAAGAAACATTAGGAGCCTGCAGACTGAAAGTATCCCTCTCTGCGTGGGGAAATGACAGCAGTGTTAAAGCAGGGATTGATAGTTTCTGTGAGCCAAAGGAATTAAGGTAGAATCATAGAAATGTACAGCAGAGAAACAGACCCTACAGTCCAACTCATTCATATCGATCAGATATCCTAAATTAATCTAGTACCATTTGTCACCATTTGGCCCATATCCCTCTAAAACCTTTCTGTTCCGGTATTTGGCACAAAGACGAGTATTTCGGTTTGCCAAGATATCACTAAATGATGGAATAAGGTTGTGAAGCTAAATGACCTGTTGTTTCTTTGTAGTGTTGCATGTGCACGGTGTTCCTTCTATGTCGTGCACTTTCCTCATTGCTCTGCCAATTGCTTGTGAGTGGGTTATATCCTCGATAAATGTTGTTAAATATTTGCATTGATTTTGAATTCTGATGACTGTATCATCTTCACTGTTCAATAAAAAAATGTTAATATGGCTTGAATTAAATAGACACATTACCTGTTGCCATAGTCTTAATTGGTTGTTCAGGTTGGAAATAACTGGATAAATAAATCCCTGAGACTGGGACGAGCTGTATTTTTGATCGGCTTTTTAAATTATGAGACTGGGACATTACCAGGAGTTATTGAAGCTTTTTACTTTACAGTGTTTTTGTGATCCCAGAGCATTTGTGAGGTACAGAAATGATGCACCAACTGCATTAGTTTGAATTGCTGCATTCAGTTCTCGTGTCTTTGGAATTTTTCATCAAATATTAGAATCAGCAGCAATTGAAACCTATCCTTTTTTTGAAGCTAAATATTTCCATAACTGAGCCCACCTCATAACATCCAACTGGTTGTGACTAACTCAGCAAAAAGGACATTTTCTTCTGTTCTCTTGCGTGTTATTAAATGGACCAGACATGGGAATTTAAATATCAGGGTCTTGTATGATTCCAGGTTCAGATTCAAATTAGGCCAATCAGTTTAAATTATACCCTGAAAAATTCCAAACTCCAATCAAGTTTGAGTTTACTTTATTGACAATCTTAAAAGCCAATGACACAATCCAATGCTGTTGGGGGTATGAGACAGGGGAACAGGTGGTAGGAGAACTACCAAGCCACCAGCATCTGCAGACTGCCCAGAGAATAGCTCTCATAATGGTACTTTATCCATTAGTGACCTGTGAAACAGAAATCCCTGAGAAAATCTGATTTTCTAACCATCTCAAACCACTACCCCAATCCCATGTGCTTAATTTTACACATTAATCTCTTATGTGGGACTTGTTCTGAAAGTCAAAATAAAACACATCCACTGGCTCCCCCTAATCATTTCCTACTAGTTACATCCTTGAAGAATTCCAGTAGTTTGCCAAGCATGGTTTCCCTTCTATAAATCCATACTGACTGTGTCTGGTTCTAAAATTGTTTTCTAAGTGCTCTGCTATAAAATTCTGTTAATAGACTCTCGCATCTTTCTGCTCTCAACATCAGACTCACTGGTCTATAATTCCCTGTTTTCTCTCAACCTCCCTTTTTAAACAGTGGGGTCACGTTAGCTAAAGTCCCTGTGTTTGCAATCATTTCTGGTACATTATTCATGCCCTCCTTTGTGAAGACTGAAACAAACTATGATTGTAGTTCGTCAGCCACCTCTTTTTCCCCATTCTCAATTACCCTCTTTCTGGTTGGAAGGGACTGACATTAGTTTTCACCAACCTTTTTCTTTTCAAATACCGATGTAATTCACATTTACAGTCAGTTTTTACATTCTCTGCAAGCTTACTCTCATCCTCTCTCCTTCTTACTCAATCCCTTCGTCCTCCTTTGCATGTGAACCATTCCCAATCTTCAGGTTTATTGTTTTTCCTTTTCAATTTGTATCTCTTTTTCATATCTCTAAGTTTCCTTGTAAACCATGACTTTGTGACTGCTCTCTTTGCACTCTTGCGCCAGACCGGATTAAACATTTTTTGTTTATCACCCATTCACTCCTGAGTGTTTGCCACTGCCTATCCAGTGTCATTCCTTTCAGGAACATTTCCCAAACCATCATAGCCAACTCATACCCAGTATACCATCGTAGCTTCCCTTATGAAGATTCAGGACACAAGTCTCAGAACTATTTATCTCCAGTATACAGGAGGTTGAGGGTAGTGAGGTCAGGGATAGGTTTACAAGGTCGTGAGAGGGCACCAGCAATCAGTATGTTGGTTTGAAATGTGTGTACTTCAATGCTAGGAGCATCCAGAATAAGGTGGGTGAACTTGCAGCATGGGATGGTACCTGGGATTTTGATGTTGTGGCCTTTTCATAGACATGGCTAGAGGAGGGACAGGAATGGTTGTTGCAGATTCTGGGATTTAGATGTTTCAGTAAGAACCAAGGTGATGGTAAAAGAGGGGGGCACTGTGGCATTGTTGTTCGAGGGTAGTATTACAGCAGCTGAGAGAACATTTGAGGACTCATCCACTGAGGAAGTTTGGGCTGAGGTTAGAAACAGGAAAGTAGAGGTCACCTGTTGAGAGTTTTTACAGGCCTCCAAATTGTTCCAGGGATGTAGAGGAAAGGATAGCAAAGATGATTCTCGATAGGAATGAGAGTAACAGGGTAGTTCTTATGGGGGACTTCAACTTCGCCAATATTGACTGGGAATACTATAGTTCAAGTAGTTCAATGTGTGCAGGAGGGCTTTTTCACACAGTATGTAGACAGACCAACAAGGGGAGATGCCATACTGGATATGTTACTGGGGAATGAACCCGGCCAGGTGTTAGACTTGAAAGTAGGTGAGCACTTTGGCGATAGTGCCCATAATTCGGTTATGTTTACAAAGGCAATGGGCAGGGATAGGTATATACTACAGGGAAAAAGGTATATCTTGGGAAAAGGCAATTATGATGTGATTAGGCAAGATTTAGGATGGGGAAGGAAACTGCAGGGGGTGGACACTCTTGAAATGTGGAGCTTCGGAGTATACTTAAGAGGGAAATCAGGAGGGCAAAAAGGGGACATGAGATAGCTTTGGCAAATAGGGTTAAGGAGAATCCAAAGGTTTTTTACAAATAAATTAAGGAGAAAAGGATAACTAGGGAAAGAACAGGGCCCCTCAAAGACCAGCAAGGCAGCCTTTGTGTACAGCTGCAGGAGATGGCGGAGATACGAAAGAAGTTTTTTCTATCAGTGTTTACTGTGGAAAAGGACATGGAAGATATAGAATGTAGGGAACTATTACAGAGGAGGAAGTGCTGGATGTCTTGAAATGCATAAAAGTGGATAAATCCCCACGACCTGAACAGCTGTACCCGAGAACTCTGTGGGAAGCTAGAGAAGTGATTGCTGGGCCTCTTGCTGAGATATTTGTAAGATTGATAGTCACAGGTCAGCTGCTAGAAGACTGGAGGTTGGCTAATGTGGTGCCATTATTTTAGAAAAGTGGTAAGGCCAAGCCTGGGAACTATAGACCAGTGAGCCTAGCATCAGTGCTGGGCAACTTGTTGCAGGGAATCCTGAGGGACAGGACGTACATGTGTTTGGAAATGCAAGGACTGATTCGAGATAGCCAGCATGGCTTTGTGTATGGGAAATCATATTTCACAAACTTGATTGAGTTTTTTGAAGAAGTAACTAAGAGGATTGATGAGGGCAGAGCAGTAGATGTGATCTATCTGGACTTCAGTAAGGCATTCGACAAGGTACCCCATGGGAGACTGCTCAGCAATGTTAGATCTCATGGAATACAGGGAGAAATAGCCACTTGGATACACAACTGGCTCAAAGGTAGAAGACAGAGGGTGGTAGTGGAGGGTTGTTTTTCAAACTGGAGGCCTGTGATCAGTTGTGTGCCACAAGGATCGGTACTGGGTCCACTACTTTTCATCATTTATATAAATGATTTGGATCGGAGCATTGGAGGTAGAGTTAGAAAGTTTACAGATGACACCAAAATTGGAGGTGTAGTGTACACCGAAGAAGGTTACCTCAGATCACGAAATCTTGATCAGATGGACCAATGGGCTGAGGAATGGCAGATGGAGTTTAATTTCGATAAATGTAAGGTGCTGCATTTTGGGAAAGCAAATCTTAGCAGGACTTATACACTTAGTGGTAAGGTCCTAGGGTGTGTTGCTGAACAAAGAGACCTTGGGAGTGCAGGTTCATAGCTCCTTCAAAGTACAGTCGCATGCAGTTCGGATAGTGAAGAAGACATTTACTATGCTTTCCTTTTTTTTGAAAATATATTTATTAGCAAATTTGTTTGAACTTTACAAACATATAAAATTATTGAAAAATACAATCAATAACAAATATCAGTATAATAAAAAGAAAAAATCACAAATTACAATACAACTACTGTCTACCTACCCTCTAATACAAAACAACCCCTAACACTGTGCAAAGCAACACCAAAATAAAGAAAGAAAAGCAAAAAAAACTCCAAAAACCCACAAAATACAGAACAGCTATGCTCGACACAAAACTCCCAAACAAAGGAACGGGAGCATTGTATTAATTCAGGAGACCCCCTCCAGGGCCCAGGGCTTGACAAATCTAACCATCCTGGTTAAACAAACGTCCTAGTTAAGATAACTGACAAATCTGTTCCCAAATAACTCAAGAAGGGCTGCCATATCTTATAAAAATGGTCTGTTGTGTGATACACCATGTTTGTGAAAAGGTCCAAGGGGATGTGCTCCATAATTAATTTCTGCCATCCCAGCAAGCCCGGCGGGTTCTCAGACACCCAGTTCATCAGAATATTCTTCTGTGCACAGTATGCAAGAATATTAAAGAGTTTCTTCCCATGCCCGTCTAAAGATGCTAACTTTGGTCGACCTAAGAGGAGAGATATTGGGTCTTCTTTGACTTCAGTCCTCAATACCCTCCTGATCTCTCCCACCACCACGCTCCAATAAACACGGAGTCTGTGGCATGTCCAGAAGCAATGGGTAAGAGTACCTACACTTATTTTACATTTGGGGCACACTGAAGATGCCCCTTTTTTAAACTTCGCCAGATGGTCTGGTGCCAGATGAGTAGAACTTTTAACTGCGTAGCGCATGTCCTGTTACAGATTGAGATCTTTCGAGTA
Organism: Chiloscyllium plagiosum; assembly: GCF_037043375.1. Taxonomy (NCBI): domain Eukaryota; kingdom Metazoa; phylum Chordata; class Chondrichthyes; order Orectolobiformes; family Hemiscylliidae; genus Chiloscyllium; species Chiloscyllium plagiosum. The sequence continues at coordinate 52,885,150 of NW_028270164.1, read as the reverse complement.
CTCTCCCATATATTCTCCCATGTTTAAGAAGAGATCTCCACTCCTAGCTCTTGCTCCCAGACTTCACATAACCGGTTAATATCCTGCCAGGTCCTGCCACCCAGCAGGCGATAGAGGGCACTAACCGAGTGCTTGTGGAACGTAGCAACAACCTCTCTGTATCGGGCTTATAGGGCTTAGTGAGAAGCTTAGTCTTCTTCTGGATGAAATCCCTAACCTGAAAAAAACGGAAAACATCTCTGCTGGGTAACCCGTATTTGCAGCTCAGTTGCTCAAAAGACATCAAAACCTCCCCCTCAAACAAATCTCCCAAACTAGAAACTCCTCTCACTGCCCATAGTTTGAACCCTGAGTCCATCATCCGTGGTCGGAACCCTGGCTTAAGTGGGAAAGTCTTGGATAAACAACTCTCATTCTGACGCATCACCCTCCAAGCCTTGACTGTACTAATGACAATGCAGTTCTGGCAGTGATCCATAACTGTCCTCATCTTATCCATGAACAACAGGTTAATAAGAGGGCACTTTGCCTGGGAGACCTCAATATCCAGCCATATTGTTTGGATCGTTACCTACCAATCACAGACAAAGGACAGTGGGGAACTCAATTGATACCTCCTGATGTCTGGGAGATCAACTCCTCCCCCTCCTTGAGGCAATTGCAATTTAGTAAGTTTGATGAGGGGCCGCCCATGATGCCAGACAAAGGAACCAAACCATCCCATAAGCTTCTGCAGCGTTGACCTGGGAAACATTATAGGGAGCATACGCATGGGATAAAGCAAACGAAGAAGAACATTCATCTTAATGAGAGATATTCGGCCCAGCATTAAAAAGGCATCTGGATGGGAATATGAATAGAAAGGGTTTGGAGGAATATGAGCAGGGTGCTGGTAGGTGGGACTAGATTGGGACATCTGGTCAGCATGGATGAGTTGGATTGAAGGGTCTGTTTCCATGCTGTGCATCTCTATGACTCTATAACAGCTACTGCGGGTCTTTGATAAGTATATACTTATCAGGCAGGAAGGTAATTGTCGAGAGAGGGAGCCATGGCTTACGAAAGAAGTTGAAGCTCTTGCCAAGAGAAAGAAGAAGGCTTATGTGAGGATGAGGCGTGAAAGCTCACTTAGGGAGCTTGAGAATTATAGGTTAGCCTCAAAGATCTAAAGAGAGAGCTAAGAAGAGCCAGGAGGGGACATGAGAAGTTGTTGGCTGATAGGATGAAGCAAAACCCTAAGGCCTTCTATCGGTATATCAGGAATAAAAGAATGATTCGAGTAAGATTGGGGCCAATCAAAGATAGTACTGGGAAGTTGTGTGTGGAATCTGACAACATAGGGGAAGTGCTAAATGAATACTTTTCATCATATTTGGAAAGGGAAATGTTCGTGAGAACACAGAGATACAGACTACAATATTAGATGGGATTGAGGTTGACAACAAAGAGGTTTTAGTAATTTTGGAAGATCTGAAAATAGATAAGCCCCCTGGGCCGGATGGGATTCATCCTCGAATTCTCTGGGAAGCCAGGGAGGAGATTGCAGAGCTTTTGGCTTCGATCTTTAAGTCATCATTGTTGACAGGTGTAGTGCCAGAAGATGGAGGATAGCAAATATTGTTCCTTTGTTTAAGAAGGGGAGTAGAGACAACCCTGGTGATTATAGGCCAGTGAACTTTACTTTGGAAAGGTGTTGGAAATGGATATAAAAGATACGATTTACAATCATCTGGAAATAATAATTTGATTAGGGATAGTCAACACGGTTTCGTGAAGGGGCAGTCATGCCTCACGAACCTTATTGAGTTCTTGAGGATATGTTTTGGGGCCATTGCTGTTTGTTTTTTATAAATGATCTGGATGTGGGTGTAGAAGGATGTGTTAGAAAATTTGTAGATGACACTAAGTTAGGCAGAGTTGTGGATAGTGTCGAAAGATGTTATGGGTTACAGAGGGACATAGATAACATGCAAAGCTGGGCTGAGAAGTGGCAAATGGACTTTAATGTGGAAAAGTGTGAAGTATTCACTTTGGAAGAACTAACAGGAATGCAGAGTACCGGGCTAATGGTAAAAGTCTTGGCAGTGTAGATGAACAGAGAGATCTCGGTGTCCTGGTGCATAAATCCCTGAAAGTTGCCACCCAAGTTGATAGGCTTTTAGTGTGTTGGCGTTTATTGATAGGGGGAATGAGTTTAGAGGCATGAGGTCATGCTTCAGCTGTACAAGATACTGGTAAAGTCGCACAGTTCTAGTCACTGCATTATAGGAAGGATGTGGAAACATAGAACATAGAAAAATACAGCGCAGTACAGGCCCTTTGGCCCTCGATGTTGCGCCGATCCAAGCCCATCTAACCTACACTAGCCCACTATCCTCCATATGCCTATCCAATGCCCGTTTAAATGCCCATAAAGAGGGAGAGTCCACCACTGCTACTGGCAGGGCATTCCATGAACTCACGACTCGCTGACTAAAGAATCTACCCCTAACATCTGTCCTACACCTACCACCCCTTAATTTAAAGCTATGCCCCCTCGTAATAGCTGACTCCATACGTGGAAAAAGGTTCTCATGGTCAATCCTGTCTAAATCCCTAATCATCTTGTACACCTCTATCAAGTCACCCCTAAACCTTCTTTTCTCCAATGAAAACAGACCCAAGTGCCTCAGCCTTTCCTCATACGATCTTCCTACCATACCAGGCAACATCCTGGTAAACCTCCTCTGCACCCGTTCCAGTGCCTCCACATCCTTACTATAGTATGGCGACCAAAACTGCACACAATACTCCAGATGCGGCCACACCAGAGTCTTATACAACTGCAGCATGACCTCAGGGCTCCGGAACTCAATTCCTCTACCAATAAAAGCCAGTACGCCATATGCCTTCTTCACCACACTATTTACCTGGGTGGCAACTTTCAGAGATCTGTGTACATGGACACCAAGATCCCTCATTCACACTACCAAGTACCCTACCATTAGCCCAGTACCCCGTCTTTTTGTTACTCTTACCAAAGTGAATCACCTCACACTTACCTACATTGAACTCCATTTGCCACCTTTCTGCCCAGCTCTGCAACTTATCTATATCCCGCTGTAACCCGACACATCCTTCCTCACTCTCAACAACTCCACCGACTTTCGTATCATCCGCGAACTTGCTCACCCAAACTTCTAGTCCCTCCTGACAAACAGCAATGGTCCCAAAACAGATCCTTGTGGAACACCGCTAGTAACTGCACTCCAAGATGAACCTTTACCATCAACTACTACCCTCTGTCTTCTTCCAGCCAGCCAATTCCTAATCCAAACCTCCAACTCACCCTCAATGCCATACCTCTGTATTTTTTGCAGTAGCCTACCATGGGGAACCTTATCAAACGCCTTACTAAAATCCATATACACCACATCTACCGCTTTACCCTCATCTACCTCCTTAGTCACCTTCTCAAAGAATTCAATAAGGTTTGTGAGGCACGACCTGCCCTTCACAAAATCATACTGACTATCCAAGTTCACATTATTCCTATCCAGATATTCATAAATCCTATCCCTTACAATTCTCTCTAAAACTTTGCCCACAACCGAAGTGAGACTCACCGGCCTATAGATACTAGGGTTATCCCTACTCCCTTTCTTGAACAAGGGAACCACATTTGCTATCCTCCAGTCTACTGGCACTATTCCTGTAGACAATGAGGACATAAAAATCAAGGCTAATGGCTCTGCAATCTCCTCCCTTGCTTCCCAGAGAATCCTAGGATAAATGCCATCAGGCCCAGGGGACTTATCTATTTTCACCCTTTCCAGAATTTCCAACACTTCTTCCCTACATACCTCAAAGCCGTCCATTCTAATTAATTGTGACTCAATATTCACATCGGCAACAATGTCCTGTTCCTGAGTGAATACTGACGAAAAGTATTCATTCAGTGTCTCCACAATCTCTTCAGCCTCCACACGCAACTTCCCACTACTATCCTTGACTGAAGCTTTGAAAGGGTTCAGAAGAGAATTACTAATGTTGCCTGGTATGGAAGGAAGATCATATGAGGAAAGGCTGAGGGAACTGAGGATGTGGAGGATTTAATATCTCCTTATATATCAGTCCCACCAATGCAGGAATTAGTCTGGTAAACTGCTGCACTCTGTTTATCAAAAGAACACCCTTCCTCAGCGAGGGATACCAGACTGCACACAAAATTCCAGACATAGTCTCACCAAAGCCATGTGTAATTTCAGCAAGACATCCTGCTCCTGTCCTTGAATCATCTCACTATTAAGGCAAATATTCTGTAACCATTTGTCTTCTTCATCACCTGCTGGACCTGCATGCTCACCTTCAGCAACTGGTGTATGAGGACATTCAGGTCTTGTTGCACATTCTCCTCTCTCAAACAATAACCATTCAGATAATAATCTGCCTTTCTGTTTTTGCTACCAAAGTAGATAACCTCACATGTATCTGCATTGTATTGCATCTGCCATGCATTTTGACCACTCAATTTGTGCAAATCACCCTGAAGCATCTCCACATCCTCCTCACCGATTACTGTCCCACCCAGCTTTGTGTCATCTGCAAATCTAAATAGATTACATTTTGTTCCCTCATCAACATATATTATGAATAGCTGGGGTCCTTGCACTAATCCTTGCAGTACCCCACTATTCAATGCCGGTCTTCTGGAAAAAGACCCATTTATTCCTACTGTTTGTTTTCTGTCTACCGACTAGTTGGCACACAACCCGAATCACATGCTCTTTAAGCTTACATGACAATCTCTGATGTAGGACCTTGTGGGAAGCCTTTTGAAAGATGAAATAGACCACATCCACTGGATCAATCTCATATTCATCAACTCTACTAGTTATATACACAAAGAATTCCTGTAGATTTGTAAAGATTGATTTCCCTTTTGTAAATCCACGCTGACTCTGTCCAATCCTGTCACTGTTTTCCAAGTGCCCTGCTACTAAGTCTTTTATAATAGACACTAGCATTTTCCCCATGGGTAACATCAGATTCAGTGATCCATAATTCCTGGTTTTCTCTTCACCTTTTTAAATCGAGGAGTTATATTAGTTCCCTTCAATCCACAGGAACTGTTCCAGAGACTAAAGAGAATTAGCTTGAAGGTGACGTAAAAACTGCTTGTAAACGTTTTTATAGATATGTGAAGAGAAAAGGGGTATGTGAAGAAAGGAGGATTTGTAATCATAAGTCGCTCATAGCCAGAAACAAGGGATAAAGAATCTTGGAAAATGACCACTATTTATAGGACCACTTCCTTCAGTACTCTGGGATATAGGTTATTAAACCCTGGGGATTATTCAATTTTTAATCTCTCATCAATTTCCCCAACACGATTTCCTAATTAATACTGTTTTCTTTTCATTCCTCCCTCTCAGAATATTCCTTGTTTCCTTACGTTTCTGGTATGTTAATTGTGTCTTCCTTTGTAAAAATATAACTGAGTTACGCATTCAGTTGGTTAGCTATTTCTTTGTTTCCTATTATACATTACCCTGTTCCTGACTGTAAGGGACTTACATTTGTCTTTGCAAATTTTTTTCTCTTCAAGTATCAATGTAAACTTTTATGATCATATTTTACGTTTCCCACAAGTTTACTCTCATACTTTTCCTTTCTATAGGGTGAGGGCTCAGGGAATTCTTTTCCATTTAAGCTGCACAACATTTAGAAACAAACTTGAATTAATAGCAGATAAATATTGCTTTTATCTGCAAAATTTATTTGAAGACACAATGCAGGTGAATTTTGAAGATACTGTGAAGGAAAACTGAAGTGAATAACTCTGAGCAGAACAAGGGCATTTTTACAATCACAACTGCAAGAAAACTACATTAGAGTCTGATGCTGTACAATGATGAGAATTGTTTTTAATGCTTCAGGAACAATTTGCACACACCTTCTGGCTAACCCTTCCAAAATCCAGGACTTGGCATTCACATAACATGACTAACTCATGCCTGACATGCTTTGCTTTTTCCAGCGCCACACTCTCTCGACCCTGACTCTCCAACATCTGCAGTCCTCACTATCTCCAAGCAAATAATATTTAGCCTTTTCTTGAAAAGTTATTGCTGACATTTTTCTTACAGTTGAAGACTATGCCAAAAATAGAGGGTAAGCAACTGACTAATAGGAATGAGAAAATTAATACCAGCACATTAAAAGTATTGTGGAAACACTTAAGGGACGAAAGTTGGCAAAACTAAAGGATGTTATAGTCTACAGTAAGATTATAAAAGAGGCAACTGCAGAAATAAGAGATGCTCTTATTATGATTTTACAAAGGTCTTTGTCTTCTAAAATGGTCACAACAGACTAGAAGTTAGAAAATGCAACACATGCGATGTGACGAGCTCCCTAGTGAAATGATTTGTAGGAATTGACAAGGAATGGGGATTTTTGTGGGAATTTACAATTCATTTTCTGTATTCTAACTGCTTTATTTTCTCTCAGACAACGCTGATGATATTGTGGATATAAGCAGGTCACTTCAGCAGATGGGTTACCAACTAAATGAAAATTATGACCATAATGTGTCATTCATTAAGCCTGCTGTCCTCACCATTGATGAGCTAAGTTAAAAATCACACAACACCAGGCGACGCTCCGAAAGCTAGTGTGCTTCCAATTAAACCTGTTGGACTATAACCGGGTGTTGTGCGATTTTTAACTCTGTACACCCCAGTCCAACGCCGGCATCTCCAAATCATTGATGAGCTAGTAAGCTTAAAAGTTAATATCAGTGCTAAAGCTCTGTCCAGGTCCTCACACCAAAGTCTTAGCCATTAACATAGATTTGCAATTCAACGACTAAAGCAAGTTGGGCACTCATTAAATCTGCAGGAGGTTGGAGAATTTGAGTGAATTGAAGCTATGGAAGGATCTAAAGACAAGGACTAAAACCTCAGCATTAATTTACTGGAAGATTCAGGTTAATGATGAGACGAGTTTAATATGGGGCAGACTATGAATAGGAATGTTTGGACAAATTGGAATTTGCACCAGAAAGCCACAGAAGTGTATTAGATAATGTTTAAATGGTACATTTTAGCTGTTTCTTTGTTGTGCAAACTTTTGTTGTTGACAAACTCTAAATGAAAACATAAAGTGCTGGATATCACAGCATCCATGGAGAGAGAGTAAGCTACCTCTTCATCTAGACTTGAAATGTTAGCTTGCTGTCTCTCTATAGATGCTTACTAACCTACTGTGATCTCCAGCATTTTTTGTTTTCAGAACTGATTCCAGCATCAGCAGTAATTTGCTCCTACAACTCAAAATGAAAATGCCTCAAACCATACTCAAAAAGCCATCATCTTACTTTCTTCCGTCTCAAATCTATGCACACAGAAAATGTCATGGAAGAAATCATTACTTTTTTCAATTCATCTGTGGGATGCGGGCATTCCTGGCTGGCCAGTATTTATTACCTATCACTAGTGAAACTTGAAAGGGTCCAGACAAGATTTACAAGGATGTTGCCAGGGTTGGAGAGTTTGAGCTACAGGGAGAAGCTGAATAAGCTCTGGCCAGTTTCCCTGGAACATCAGAGGCTGAGGGGTGACCTTCTAGGGGTTTATAAAATCATGCGAGGCACAGATTGGGAGATTAGTCAAGATCTTTTTTTCCCAGGGGAAGGGACTCCAAAACTAGACAGCACAGTTTTAAGGTGATAAGTTAAAGATTTAAAAGGGACCTAAGTGGGGAACGTTTTCAAGCTGAAGACGGTGTATAATGGAATTGAGCTGCCAGAGAAAGTGGTCCAATTACAACATTTAAAAGGCATCTGATTGGGTATATGAATAAGAAGGGTTCAGAGGGAAATGGGCCAAGTGCTGGCAAATGGGACTAGGTTAATTTAGGATATCTGGTCAGCATGGTCAGGTTGGACCAAAGGCTCTGTTCCTCTTCTGTACATCTCTATGACTTTAATGTCTCATATAGTTTTAGTTTTTCTACTTGAAATAAAGGACAACATTCCAATTGCCTTTCCTATTGTCACTGAACTTGAACGCTGGCTTTTTGTGGTTCATGGGCAGGATTCCCATATCTGTGTTCTGTCGCTTCCTGAAGTCTTTCTTCATTTAAATTATATTCATTTTTCTTGCCATAGTCAATAACCTCACATTCCCCCACATTACATTCCATCTGCCAAGCTTTTGTCCCTCTTAATCCCTCTATCCCACTCTGCAGAGTCTTTGTGTCATCCTCACCACTTGCATTTGCACAAGAGTTTGTGTCATCCGCAAACTTGGCCATAGTGCATTCACTTTTCTCATCCAAGTTTCTAATATTGTGAATAAATGTGGCCTTGGCACTGACCCCTGTGGCCATGAGATATAAGTTTTATTGCTGAAAATGTGCCCATTAACACAACTCTCTGTATTCTGTTAGTTAGCAAATCCTCTATTCATTATAATATTATATGTCCAGTACCACGGGCTTTTATTTGACTAAGTATTGTTATGAACCAGATCCGACTCCCTCAGAATTATATTAAGGAGGTAGACCAGACCCTAACTTTTTCTTATTTTCAAGGCAACTCTAAAGTCTCTCAGATGCAATACAACTGGTCAAACTGCTGGACGTGAAGCAAAACACCATCCAGTTAAACACTGGAGATAAAATACAACCAGAGAAAGAAGAATTTAGAATAACTTAGATTGGAAACTTAACAGAATAATAGATACAGTAACCATTATTAATTAACTGTTTCAATATAGTAACATTCCATAAATCCTTATCAGATGAAGGGCTTTTGCCCGAAACGTCGATTTTACTGCTCCTCGGATGCTGTCTGAACTGCTGTGCTCTTCCAGCACCACTAATCCAGAATCTGGTTTTCAGCATCTGCAGTCATTGTTTTTACCTGGAGTGTCAGATATCCTGATCACTCTGCGAGCTGGCACTGAGGAAGTTGGATCAAAGTCAAGGAGTCTCCACGTGGAAATTAAGGGTGACTTAGTGACAGGCTACCAGCCTCTGTGGAATTATTTCAGTGGCAATGAGAGAAAAGCATGGTCCTGATTAAATCCTGTTGCGTGGTCGTTTTTGAATTGGGGTAATCATTTCTAGCATCACATTGTTATTTAGGAAGCTTTACTCATTCAATCCTGCTGGAAAAGACTGTGCTCAGTTTGTGGAAAGAATGGTAGCAAAAACAGAAAGGCATAATGTTATCTGAATGGTTACTGCTTGAGAGAGGAGAGTATGTAACATTCCTCATACACCAGTTGGTGAGGGTGAGCATGCAGGTACAGCAGGCGATGAAGAAGTGAATGGTGTGTTGATCCTAATAGTGAAAGGATTCAAGGACAGGAGCAAGGATGTCTTGCTGAAATTACATAGGGCTCTGTTGAGACTACATCTAGAATACTGTGTGCAGCTCTGGTATCTCTAGCTGCAGAAGGATGTTCTTGTGATGAAGATAGTGCAGCGGTTTATCAGACAAATTCATGTAAAGGTAGTGATCTCGGAATTACTACTAGTCCATGTAATAATCAGAGTAGAAATAGCAGGATAGGTTGGATGAATAAGTGGCTGAAGAGACAATATGAGGGAGAGGGTTTCAGAATCCTGGGGCATTGGGTTTCTGGAGGAAACCGGAACAAACTGGACAGGTTACTCCGGGCAGGATTAAGACTGATGCCTTTTGGAGGAGTATTTGCTTGAGTGGTTGGGTTTAGGAGGGTTTAAACTAAATTGGCAGTGAGATGGGAACCTAAGCGAGGAGTGAAAGGAAGGGGAATCAAGGACAAGAACAAAAGACAGAAAGAGGAATAAAAGAAGTGATGGGCAGAGGAATCCACAGCCAGAATCAAACAAGGCCACAGTAAAAAGAGGCGTGAGAATGCAATTAGATTAGATTACTTACAGTGTGGAAACAGTCCACATCGACCCGCCGAAGCGCAACCCACCCATACCCCTACATTTACCCCTTCACCTAACACTACGGGCAATTTAGCATTGCCAATTCACCTGGCCTGCACATCTTTGGAGAATGATGGGAATGTTAAAAAGGTAAGCCTGAAGGCTTTGTGCCTGAGCATTTGAACTCAAGCCGATGAATAAATAGATGTAAATGGCCACGATGGAGACGTGGATGCAGTGTGACCAGGGATGGGAACTGAACATCCAGGAGTATTCAGTATTTAGGAAGGACTGACATAAAGGAAAAGGCAGTGGAGTTGCATCACTGGTTAAAGAGGATATAAAATGTAGAATCTGCATGGTAGAATTGAGAAATACCAAGGGGCAAAAATAATTAGTGGAGATATTACTTAGACACCCAAAGTGTAGTGGTGATGTTGGGAATAGCATTAAACAAGAATTCAGCGATTACATGTAGTAAATAAACATCTGTAATTATAGGTGACTTTAATCTATGCATGGATTGAGCAAAGCAATACTGTAGACAAAGAATTCTGAGAGCATGATGGTTTTCTTGACCAATACTTTGAGGAACCAACCAGAGAACAGGTCATCTTAGACTAGGTAGTATGCAATGTGAAAGGAATAATTGGTAATGTAGTTGTGAAAGACCCCTTTGGGAATAAGTGACCATAATATGGTCACATTATTGACCAAGATGGAAAGTGAGATAGTTAATTCTGAGATTAGTGTCCAGCATCTTCATAAAGGAAACTATGGTGGTATAATAGTAATGAGTTGGATATGATGGATTGGGAAATGTTCCTGAAAGGAATGGCAGTGAATAGGCAATGACAAACATTCAGGAGTGAATGGATGAAACACAAAAATTGTTCATTCCTGTCTGGTGCAAGAGTGCAAAGAGAGCAGTCATAAAATCATGGCTCACAATGGAATTTAGAGATAGCATTTAATACAAAAAAAGAGATACAAATTGGTAAGAAAAAACAATATACCTGAGGATTGTGAATGGTTTAAGAAGTTAGCAAAGGAGGATCAGGGGATTGATTCAGAAGGAGAAAATGGATTTGATAGTAAGCTTGCAGAGAACGATTGTAAATGTTAATTATGTAGGTATTTAAACAGAAAAAAATTGATGAAAACTAATGTAGGTCCAACGGGGAAAAAATGACTGACAAACTACAATCACACTTTGCTTCTATCTTTGCAAAGGAGGATGTGAATAATGTACCAGAAATGATGGTGAACACAGGATTCCTAGAAATAGTGGATGTATTGGTGGTCATCTTTCAAAATTCTTTAGACTCTGGAACAATTCCTACAGATTGGAGGGTAGCTCATGTAACTCCACTGTTTTAAAAGGTAGGTAGAGAGAAAATAGGAAATTATAGCTCAGTGAGTCTGATGTTAACAGACAGGAAGATGCTGGAATCTATTAATAAGGATTTTACAGTAGAATATTCGGAAAACAATTTTAGAATCAGACACAGTCAGTACTGATTTACGAAAGGGAACCTGCACTTGGCAAATCTGCTGGAATTCTTCAAGGATGTAACCAGTAGAGTTGATTAGGGGGAGCCAGTGGATGTGATTTATTTGGACTTTTAGAACACTTTTGAAAAGGTCCCACATAAGAGATTAATGTATAAAATTAAGTGCATGGGATTGGGGATAGTGGTTTGAGATGGATAGAAAATTGGTCAGCATTCAGGAAACAAACTGTAGGAATAAATGGGTCTTTTTCTGAATGGCAGGCAGTGATTAGGCCTAACTAGTAACAATATATGTTAATGATTTAGATGAGGGAATTAAATCTAATATCTCAAAATTTGCAGATGACACATAGCTGGGTGGAAGGATAAGCTGTGAGGAGCATGCAGAGATGTTGCAATATGATTGAGTGTGCAAACGTATGGCATAAAGTTGTACATGACATTGATGAGGCCTCATCTGGAATGCTGTGTCCAGTTCTGGTCACCCAGTGGGAAGGATATTATGAAGCTGAAGAAGGTTCAGAAGAGATTTACCAGGATGTTGCGAGGTATGAGTTGTTTGAGTTATAAAGGCAGGATGGATAAGCGTGGACATTTTCTTTGGAGTGTAGGAAGTTGAGAGGTTGAAAGTGGTTTGAGGTTATCTACATTTGTAGTAAAAATAAGGCAGATTATTATTTAAATGGCTGTAAATTAAGAGAGCGGAATGTTCAACGACAACAGGGTATCCTCATGCACCAGTTGCTGAAAACAAGGGGGTAGGTGCAGCAGGCAGTAAAGAAGGTAAACTGTATTTTGGCCTTAATAGTGAGAGAATTCGAGTATAGGAGCATGGATGTTTTGTTTCAATTATACAGGGCATTGGCAAGGCCACACCTGGAATATTGTGTGAAGTTTTGGACTGCTTATCTGAGGAAGGATGTTCTTGTTATAGAGGGAGTGCAATGAAGGTTTACCAAATTGATTCCTGGGATAGCAGGACTGATGTATGAGGAGAGATTGAGTTGATTAGGATTGTATTAATTCTTTGAAGAGGTAACAAGTAGGTTAGACCAAGGAAACCCAGTGGATATTATCTACCTAGACTTCCAAAAGGCCTTTGATAAGGTGCCTCACGGGAGGCTGCTGAGTAAGGTGAGGGCCCATGATGTTTGAGGTAAGCTACTGGCATGGATTGAGGATTGGCTGACTGACAGAAGGCAGAGAGTTGGGATAAAAGGTTCTTTCTCGGAATGGCAGCTGGTGACAAGTGGTGTCCCGCAGGGTTCAGTGTTGGGGCCCCAGCTGTTCACTTCATCAAAAAATGATCTGGATGAAGAGACTGGGGGCATTCTGGCGAAGTTTGCCGACGATGCGAAGTTAGGTGGACAGGCAGGTAGTTCTGAGGAGGTGGGGGGGGGGGGGGGGGGCTACAGAAAGATTTAGACAGTTTAGGAGAATGGTCCAACAATTGGCTGATGGAATTCAATGTGAGCAAATGCGAGGTCTTGCACTTTGGAAAAAGAACACAGGCATGGACTATTTTATAAAGGTGAGAAAATTCATAAAACTAAAGTACAAAGGGATCTGGAAGTGCTAGTACAGGATTCTCTAAAGGTTGACTTGCAGGTTGAGTCTGTGGTTAAGAAAGCAAGTGTAATGTTGTCATTTATTTCAAGCGGGTTGGAATGTAAAAGCAGTGATGTGCTACTGAGACATTATAAAGCTCTGGTTAGGCTCCATTTAGAATATGGTGTCCAGTTTTGGGCCCCACACCTCAGGAAGGACATACTGGCACTGGAGCGTGTCCAGCTGAGATTCACACGGATGATCCCTGGAATGGTAGGCCTAACATACAATGAACAACTGAGGATCCTGGGATTGTGTGTTAAGAGTTCAGAGGGTTGAGGGGAGATCTAATTGAACCTTACAAGATAATGCATGGCTTAGAAAGGGTGGACGCTGGGAAATTGTTTCTGTCAGGCAGGGATACTAGGACTCGTGGGCATAGCCTTAGAATTAGAGGGGGTCAAATTCGAACAGAAATGAGGAGACATTTCTTCAGCCAGAGAGTGGTGGGCCTGTGGAATTCATTACCATGGAGCGCAGTGGAGGCCAGAACGTTAAATGTCTTCAAGGCAGAGATTGATAAGTTCTTAATCTTGCAAGGAATTAAGGGATACAGGGAGAGTACAGGTAAGTGGCATTGAAATGCCCATCAGCCATGACTGAATGGGAAAGTGGACTCGAGGGCCGAATGGCCTTACTTCCACTCCTACTTCATATGGTCTTATGGTATTCACTTGAGTTTAGAAGAATGAGGCGGGGTTGGAATTATCAGAGAAACGTATAAAATGTTAACAATGTTTGGGGAGTAGTTTAATAATGATTTTAGGACTGAGATACAGAGAAATGTCTCACTTAGAGACTGTGGACATGTGGAATTCTCAACGATAGAAAGTGGTTGAGGCTAAAACGTGTGTTTTGAAGAAAGAGGTAGATATTGCTGAAAACAACAAATGCTGGAGATTACAGCAGGTCAGACAGCATTCATGGAGAAAGAGCAAGCTAATGTTTCAAGTCTAGATGACTTTTCATCAGAGCTGAATTGAAGTGTGGAGGGGGCAACATTTATGCTATAATTGGGAGGGGAAGATGTGAGGGTAGTAGGTGTAAAGCTGTTACATTCTCCCATTTTTTTCCTTTCCTTTTAGCTTTACTTGTTACATTCTCTGTTATCATGTCCTCTCTCCCCTTCCCCCATCCCAGAGGGACTGTCTGATCTTTCCAGTCTGGCAGGTAGACACACCATTCTTCTGCCATTCTCACATTCTGATCACTTAATCTGAACTATCAACATTCTTACTCCCCCAGCACCTAACACCCACCACCCTCGTGCTCCTCTGCAACTATAGCATAAATGGTCCACCTCCACACCACTTCAGCTCTGATGAAGAGTCATCTAGCTTGCTCTTTCTCCATGGAAGCTGTCTGATCCGCTGTGATCTCCAGCATTTGTTGTTTTCAGTACAGATTTCAGCATCTGCAGTAATTTGCTCCTATGTAGATGTAGCTCTTGTGGCTAAAGGATTAAGGGATATGGTTACTGAGCTTGGTGATCTGTCATGACCATACTGAATGGCAGAGCAGGCTCAAGGGGTCAAATTGTCTACTCCTGTTTCTATCCTCTCTGTTTATATGATGGCTGGAGATCAGAAACATGAGTCACAGTCTAAGAATACAGGGGAGGTCATTTGGGAATGAGATAAGGAGAAATTTCTTCACCCAGAAAGTGGTGAGCTGTGGAATTCATTACCACGGAGAGATGTTTAGTCCAAAACACTGTATGGTTTCAATAAGGAATTGAATATAGCATTTGGGACTAAATGGATCAGAAGCTGTGGGGAAAAGCAGGTACAGACTGTTGAATTGGATAAGTATCCATTATCATAATGAAGGCAAAGCTGGCCTGAAGGGCCAAATGGCCCACTCCTGCCTATTTTCTATTACCTCCAGACTCAGCTATTCCAACACACTCCTGATCTCCCAGTCTACCCTCTGTCAACTTAAGTTCATCCAAAACATTTCTGCCTATGTCTTAACTCGCAGCCTGTTCTCCTATCATCCTAATACTCCCTAACCCAGTGAAATAATGTCTTTACAATTCCCAAAGCATCCAAATTAATTGATTCATTTACCTAAGCTTTTGATATTACATGCAAAAGTCCGCCCATTACTGCACAACAATTTCTTCATTAATTATCAATCTGATTACATCCCAAAATTTGAGACCATAATAAATAGTGGTTCATTCAGAATTAATATCTTGACTGCCCAAAATAATAACATATTTGACCATTGTTATTTCATTAGACAAATCAGGGCAGGACTTATACACTTAATGGTAAGGTCCTGGGGAGTGTTGCCAAACAAAGAGACCTTGGAGTGCAGGTTCATAGTTCATTGAAAGTGGAATCACAGGTAGACAGGATAGTGAAGATGTTTAATACCCTTTAATACCCTTAAGTCACGGCAATAAGTATTGGAGTTTGGCTGTACAGGACAATGGTTCGGCCACTACGTTCAATTCTGGTCTCTCTGCTATAGGAAGGATTTGTGAAACTTGAAAGAGTTCAGAAAAGAATTACAGGGATATTGTCAGTGCGGGAGGGTTTGAGCTAAAGGGAGAGGCTGAATAGGCTGGGGCTATTTTCCCTGGAGCATTGGAGACAGAGGGGTGACCTTATGAAGGTTTTTAAAGTCATGAGGGGCATGAATAGGATAAATTGACAAGGTCTTTTTCCCAGGCAAGGCAAGTCCAAAAGTAGAGGGTATAGGTTTAAGACAAGAAGGGAAAGATTTAAAAGGGATCCAAGGGGCAATGTTTTCATACAGAGAGTGGTACATGTATAAACTGGCAGAAGAAATGGTTGAGGCTGGTACAATTACAGCATTAAAAGGCATCTATATGAATAGGAAGGAGTTAGAGGGATATGGGCCAAATGTTGGCAAATGGAACTAGATTAATTTATGATATCTGGTTGGCATGGATGAGTTGGACTGAAGGGTCTGTTTCCATGCTGCACAGCTCTATCATTCTAATTGTAACCATCAAGCTGCCCTTCTCCTGTCATTTGGGGATCTATTGCCAGGTCTTTCTTGTGCACTCTATTTCTAAATGATTTTTTTGTATACTGTGTTTTTTAAATCCGAAGTGTTCAACCAAGTTTTTTTTAGTCATCTGGCCTAATATCTCCCTCTGTGGCTGGTTGTAATTTGTTTTTCAATTGATATCAATCTTGTTACGTGATTGGACATTTTAACCAGATAAAGTTGTCGATTTACCAGACTCTGTTTTACAGTACCTCAGTATGAGAACATGGCTGGATCTGCTGCTGGGGAATAAGGTTGGTTGAGGTAAGAGTGATCATAATTTCATTGTGAAAAACAAGGAATAATCTGCAAGAGCTTGTGAACAGTGACATTCAGGTACAGACTGATTTTATAATCCACAAGCAAGAAAACCAACCCCCCCGCCGACATCAGTGATGAAGGAGATCAAGAATATGTTGTAACAGAAAAAGCAAGATGTATGATAATTATGAAATACATTTTTAAAGTGAGACCAAAGCCAAATACAGTAACTTGAGAGGGACAGTGAAGAAGAAAGGAACATTGGCCAAGAGATGAAGTGAAACTAGGATAAAAGTACCACATGAAAGGCTGGTTATCAACATTGAGGCTAGTGGAATAGGAGGATCAGTTTCAAAGTTGGGGTTGTCTTTTTTTAAATAAAGCAACATGTGAGATCCTAACGAAAGGAAACGGGTTGGTTTGCTGCCTGCAGAATGAAATGGTTGCAGTATCTCGGTAGCACATGGAGCTGATGGGCAGAGTGTCCTCGCGCATGCGCTCATTGTGGCGGGAAGGGACGCGCGCTGTGGGACGGCGGCGCCATTTTGTGAGGGCGAAGCCTGAGTCTGAATTGTTTCATCAACAATTTGTTCAAATATAATTATTGAATCTGAATCCGGAGTCACATAATACACTGATATATAAATTCCCAAGACTGGTCCATTTAGAAACACGCAAGAGGACGGAAGAAAATGCCGGTTTTACCGAACCGTTCACAAACAGTTGGATGTTATGAGGTGGGCTCAGTTATGGAAACAGTTACCTTTTTAAAAATAAACGGAAAGGTTTCAATCGCTGTTGATTATATTTTTAATTTAAAAATTCTGAAGCCACGAGAGCTGAATGCAGCAATTCTGACACAGTTGGTGTGCGCCCGCAAATACCTGGGGATCTCAGAAACACCGAAACAAAAAGCTTCAAAAACACCTGGTAATGCTCCTGTCTCTGAGCTGGGGGCCCGGGTCCACGTCCTCCCTGTCCAGAGACTGTATTAATATCTCTGAGCTGGGGCCCCGGGTCCACGTCCTATCTGTCCAGAGACTGTATTAATATCTCTGAGCTGGGGGCCCGTGTCCACGTCCTACCTGTCCAGAGACTGTATTAATATCTCTGAGCTGGGGCCCCGGGTCCACGTCCTACCTGTCCAGAGACTGTATTACTATCTCTGAGCTGGGGGCCCGGGTCCACGTCCTCCCTGTCCAGAGACTGTATTAATATCTCTGAGCTGGGGCCCCGGGTCCACGTCCTCCCTGTCCAGAGACTGTATTAATATCTCTGAGCTGGGGCCCCGGGTCCACGTCCTACCTGTCCAGAGACTGTATTAATATCTCTGAGCTGGGGCCCCGGGTCCACGTCCTCCCTGTCCAGAGACTGTATTAATATCTCTGAGCTGGGGGCCCGGGTCCACGTCCTACCTGTCCAGAGACTGTATTAATATCTCTGAGCTGGGGCCCCGGGTCCACGTCCTACCTGTCCAGAGACTGTATTAATATCTCTGAGCTGGGGGCCCAGGTCCACGTCCTACCTGTCCAGAGACTGTATTAATATCTCTGAGCTGGGGGCCCAGGTCCACGTCCTACCTGTCCAGAGACACTATTAATATCTCTGAGCTGGGGCCCGGGTCCACGTCCTACCTGTCCAGAGACTGTATTAATATCTCTGAGCTGGGGCCCCGGGTCCACGTCCTACCTGTCCAGAGACTGTATTAATATCTCTGAGCTGGGGGCCCAGGTCCACGTCCTACCTGTCCAGAGACTGTATTAATATCTCTGAGCTGGGGGCCCCGGGTCCACGTCCTACCTGTCCAGAGACTGTATTAATATCTCTGAGCTGGGGGTCCGGGTCCACGTCCTACCTGTCCAGAGACTGTATTAATATCTCTGAGCTGGGGGCCCGGGTCCACGTCCTACCTGTCCAGAGACTGTATTAATATCTCTGAGCTGGGGCCCCGGGTCCACGTCCTACCTGTCCAGAGACTGTATTAATATCTCTGAGCTGGGGCCCCGGGTCCACGTCCTACCTGTCCAGAGACTGTATTAATATCTCTGAGCTGGGGGCCCGGGTCCACGTCCTACCTGTCCAGAGACTGTATTAATATCTCTGAGCTGGGGGCCCGGGTCCACGTCCTACCTGTCCAGAGACTGTATTAATATCTCTGAGCTGGGGGCCCGGGTCCACGTCCTCCCTGTCCAGAGACTGTATTAATATCTCTGAGCTGGGGCCCCGGGTCCACGTCCTACCTGTCCAGAGACTGTATTAATATCTCTGAGCTGGGGGCCCGGGTCCACGTCCTACCTGTCCAGAGACTGTATTAATATCTCTGAGCTGGGGCCCCGGGTCCACGTCCTACCTGTCCAGAGACTGTATTAATATCTCTGAGCTGGGGCCCGGGTCCACGTCCTACCTGTCCAGAGACTGTATTAATATCTCTGAGCTGGGGGCCCGGGTCCACGTCCTACCTGTCCAGAGACTGTATTAATATCTCTGAGCTGGGACCCCGGGTCCACGTCCTACCTGTCCAGAGACTGTATTAATATCTCTGAGCTGGGGCCCCGGGTCCACGTCCTCCCTGTCCAGAGACTGTATTAATATCTCTGAGCTGGGGGCCCGGGTCCACGTCCTACCTGTCCAGAGACTGTATTAATATCTCTGAGCTGGGGGCCCGGGTCCACGTCCTCCCTGTCCAGAGACTGTATTAATATCTCTGAGCAGGTTAATTGGAAAAGGTCATAAACACCTTTGTAAGGAACATTGCGAACCAGAAAGAAACACACATTTCTTTAGCACATCTCAAAGTATATCTGGTGCCTTCAATTTTAAAGTGAAGTGATTTGTTATAAAGGCAAACAACCACC
The DNA here is from genome assembly GCF_037043375.1 of Chiloscyllium plagiosum. Classification (NCBI taxonomy): domain Eukaryota; kingdom Metazoa; phylum Chordata; class Chondrichthyes; order Orectolobiformes; family Hemiscylliidae; genus Chiloscyllium; species Chiloscyllium plagiosum. Next base: position 52,865,979 of record NW_028270164.1, on the reverse strand, counting down.
GTCAAACGAAGTACTTTTTAAAACAGAAAATAAAATCAGAGAGTTTCTGTCACAGGCAGGGCAAGTATCTTAATGCTGCAAGGATCGTAAAAATAAATCTTCATTTTCCTACGATAAGATTAATGATAATCCCGCTATACATAAATAACAATTATAATTGATCTGTTTTTTGCTTTGTTTTGTTTGGACCACCAAGGGATATAAAAACGCAAAAACAATTAAAATTGTTTCGGATAAAAGATGGCGGTCAGATATTTGTGGAATGATTGAAATATTGGAAATAAGGAAATATGTACAAGCTAAATAATTAGTTGGTAGCATTTTACAGTAGATGAAAGAGGTCAACATGTCATTCATACAAGGAAACACTGACAGGGACTCAATGAGACACACAGTATCCTAGGCAAAAGTGAGGACTGCAGATGCTGGAAATCAGAGTTTAGATTAGACTGAGGGCTGATGAAGGGCGTTTGCCCGAAATGTCGATTTTCCTGCTCCTCCGATGCTGCCTGACCTGCTGTACTTTCCCAGCACCACTCGAATCCAGCATAGTTTCCTCCCCAGCGTTTTAAAAGAATTTAAAGGTGAAAACGGGTATATCCACCTTAACTATAATCTACCAGCTGATATTAATTCCTAAACTATTCTTTTGGATTTGAACATTGTACCTGACATTTTAGTATTTAGAAAATTGATAGAGGGAAATCAAACAATTATAAACCAGTTAACTTTATTCTGTAAAGGGGATGCTACTAAAGTCAATAATTTAGGATAGACTGATAAAGATCTTGAAAAATGTCAACTCAGTACAGTCAGATAGCATTAATCTTTGATGAATCTGATTGACATTTTTGAAGAGGTTGCTAGAGTAGTGGACAGGGGAATATTATTATATTAGATTCCTACAGTGTGGAAACAGGCCCTTCGGCCAAGCCAGTCCACACCGATCCTCCAAAGAGTAACCCACCCAGAACCATTTCCCTCTGATTAATGCACCTAACACAACGGGCAATTTAGCATGGCCAATTCACCTGGACCACATATCTTTGGACTGTGGGAGGAAACCCATCCAGTCACCCGAGGCTGGAATTGAACCTTAGACCTTGTGTTGTGAGACAGCAGTGCTAACCACTGTGCCATCCCAATGGACTAGAATAGCTGTGATGGTAAAGATGCCATAGTTGTACCAAGTTAGAGAGTTGCTCGTTCATCAAAGCGAGATAACATTTGGTCAGTTAACCTGAGGATCACCATGTCTCAGGCGAGGGGAGAGGTTGAGAAGGAGAGTCAATATTGTTAATCTCTGCTGGTGCAGGAATGAACCACATTGTTTTCATCACACTGGTTCAGTAGATTTATTTAATATGTGGTCACTTGTACGTAGGTACACTGTTTTCGTCAATCTATACTGCAAAGCAGCCATCCAGCCAACTAAGCTAATCAAAATGAAATTTATGGGAAAACATAGAATAGTTTGGGTGAAGCTCATTTCCACCATTTGGGGACTCCAGGTATAGCAAGCACAATCTAAATATTAGAGCCAATTTTTTCAGGATTGAAATTAAGAAACACTTCCCGATAAAAAGGGTGGTAGAATTTTGGAATTGCAAATAGCAGTTTTAAAACAGGGATTGATAATTTTTTTGTTAGCCAAAAGAATTAAGATAGAGCTGTAGCACTGTACGCAGGGAAACCGACCCTTTGATTTATCTGGTTCATGCTGACCAGCTGTCCTATATTAATCTAGTCCCATTTCTCAGCATTTGGCCCATATCCCTGTAAACACTTCCTATTGAAGTATTTGGCACAAAGTTGAATATTTAGAGTTAGACTGCACATTTGCAGCCTATACAAATGATGAAATGGGCTGGTGAGGCTAAATTAAGTGTTGTTTCTTCATAGTGTTGCATATGCATGGTGTTTGTTCCATGTAATAGTCTTGCCTCATGGCTCTGACAATGATTGCCATTGGTTTATATCCTTGATAAATGTTGTTAAATATTTGCATTGATTTTGATTATTGATAACTGTATCATCTTCACTATTCAATAAAGAAATATGGTTGGAATCAAATAGATGCATTACCTGTTGCCATAGTCTTGATTGGTTGCTCAGATTGGAAATAACTGGGACTAGCTGTATTTTTGTATTGCTTTTTAACTTAGGAACCTGTCCAGCGACTTTCAGTTAGGTTCTAGATTAAGCAAAGCAATTTCAAAATAAACTAAGCAACTTGTAGAAAAAATCCTGACAAGCTAGAACTTGTCTAAGGAATCACCAAGTTATCAGCTGCAGACACTATTATTGGATACAAAATGTGCTACAATCATGTGGAAACAAAGTCTCACTTCTGACAGCTTCCATCTCTGACTTGTGTTCACTTTTACAACTTATTGAGACATTGAAAGCAGCTTTTCAATGTCTTTTTTATATTTGTTTATACAAGTTCTGAAGTCCCCCTTTTAAATGGCAAGTTAAAACAATTTGGACAGGACACCACATGCCCTTGGGGCAGGCAATGCGATTCTCTAAATCAAAAGGTCAAGTAATATTTTTGTCCATTTATGTATTGGAATGTTTCATTCGTGGTTCGTGATTATTTAGTTCTTAAATGCTGTGAACTTCTTTGATTTTTTTTCTAACTCGTTCAGCATATCTTTTTTATTTTACCTGTATCTTTCCCTTAGGTCATCAGTCAATTGGCTGTTTTTGCTAGGATTAGTCTCTGTGTGTAAAGACAATGAACAAAAGTTGAATCAGTATTCATTCAAATAAAGAATATTGAACATTCTGATAAGGGAGTTCATGCGTAGTGGATTTTGTTTGACCTTGCGGTGTTGATATATCTGTTTACTTTGTGGGAAGTTAGAAACATAAGCAACAGCTGTACATCTCTATGACTCTATGACTTGGACATGCAAGTTTAGTGACAGTTTGAGAAAAGAACTTTAGTGAAACCTAAATGATCCCAATGGTGGTTCTTCTCATTTTTGGGAATCTAATTCATTATTGGAGAGATTGTAAAAGTTATGGTGGTACAATCTGGAATTATGATTGATATAATGAAGACAAAATGCAATTTATCCAGTTTTATGGGAGTTGAGATGAATGTGACCTCTGGGTTGTGCATCACATGTGCAGAGCTGAGTATTGTAGTGCAACAACTGCCTGTACTAAAGATGGTGCCACCTCCCTCTATAATGTGAAGTTAGAGTCTGCCAGCCACCCAATAACAGGTAGGAAATTATTATTTCAATACAAGTTTGAGTTTCTCGGCAAATCACATTTTAAAACCTGATACAAATTTTGTGTTAACATTGCATTCATAATTCTGAGGATATTTCCTTGTTTTGTACTCAATACCCAGGGCCAGTGCAGCCATTAGGTTGGCAAGATTTCAGGAAGGACTGCAAAAGCTGCCAAATAATGTGTTCTGAAAGCCAACTGGATTTAAATTGATGAGCAAATAACAAATTGTTTTCCATTTACCAGCAGATATGGTCATTCATACTGAAGTGAAACAGTTGTGCCCATTGCTGCAGCTGTATTTTCCTTTTAGAAATACTGATAACATTCCATCTTGATTACTTTTAATATCTTTTTAAAACTCAGCATCTGTTGAGTGACATTGTGGCATCTTATAGTCAATATATAGTTGGAGGGAAGTGAATGTAATGAAGGTTGTATACAATACTCTGAAAACCTGGAATTAGCTTTTTCAGTTCTCTATTGTTAAACTCCATCGAGCATTTATTTTAATTCTTTTCTTTTGGACAAATTAACAGTAGAGGCAAATATTGCTGAACTTAGTACAGAAGTGTAGTCTAAACATTTAAAGTTTGATTTTTGCCAATATATCAAAGTCAAGCAACTGAATTGCAATTGTTTAAAAAAAATATCCTTAAAGATAACTTTTCAATTTTAATTTTCAATCTTAGCGCAATGTTGATGGAACTTCGCAAGTCTGATACAACATTTTCAGATCTCTTAAATAGCAATAAACTGTGCAATAAAATAGCTTAACAATTATATTAAAAGTTATGACATGCATGGCTGTGAACATTGTCATGATTTAACTTGGAGGAGTGCTCTAATAGTTGTGCCCACATACTGTCACCAAATGTATAAATATATAAATCCCAGTGAGCTGACCAAATTGACTAATTTGCCTGCGACTGTGACTCAGGACAAAAGAAATTCACGTGATTTTTTTTTCAGTAGTGAAATATCTCTGGATTGTAACATGTTTAACTTTAATGTATAGCCATACAACTTAAACCGTAGTTTGAAAAGGCTTGAATGCACAAACACTCAGCCATCATGAAGACAGACAGAAAGTGACTTTTAATGTAGGTTAACACAAATATAAAGGATAAAAATAAATATAGACAGGGTAAACAAATTTCCAAAGATCAAAGGTCCAGACTTCCATCTGGAAAGATATTTTGGTCACAGTCCTCTTGATGTTGCAATGATGTTATGCTGCTGACTGGGGAAATGACCATCATCTTTCAGTTCAACAGTTGATCAGGTGAACTTGGATATTTTCTTGTACAAATTATTTATTTTAAACTTTCTTGGTTTTTCTGTTAGAGGGAAAGAGGGAGTGATGGATACTTATGTCTGCAGGCTCTTAATGTTTCTAATGCACTTGTTGATATTGGCTTCACATTTTAACATAGAATGCATAGAGATGTATAGCACAGAAACAGACCCTTCAGTCCAACTCGTCCGTGCGACCAGATATCCTAAATTAATCCAATTTCATTTGCCAGCATTTGGCCCATATCCCTCTAAACGCTTCCTATTGATATACCATCCAGATGCCTTTTAAATATTGTAATTGTTCTAGCTTCCACCACTTTCTCTGGCTGCTCATTTTATACATGCACTGCACCACCCTCTGCGTGAAAAAGTTGCCCTTGGGTTCCTTTTAAATCTTTCCCCTCTCACTTTAGACCTATGCCCTCTAGTTTTGGAATCCCCTACCTCAGGGAAAAGACATTTTCTATTTACCCTGTCAATGCCCCTCATGATTTTATAAACCTCTGTAAGGCCATTTCTTAACCTCCATGCTTCAGGGAAAATAGTCCCAGCCTATTCAGCCTCTCCCTATAACTCAAACTCTCTAATTTTGGCAACATCCTTGTAAATCTCTATTGCATTTCAACCAATCAGAGGGCCATTATCAGGTAAAATTCCCTTAATCTGAAAGATTCTGAGCTGCTCAGTTTTGAATTCTCCCTCTTATGACTGTGAGAAAGGAACATTGTATTCAACAGCTTAATAATATGTAACAATTAATTTTCAAATTGCAAAGCTCTCCATATTTCGATTATAACAGTCCAACTTTCAATAAAGTTTATAGTTTCCAGAAAATGAAAAATATAGTTTTTGCTGGACAATGATGGAGTAAACATTTTTCTTTGTTGGTATCTAGCCTAAAGTTCTTTGTCATCACAATTTTTGCAACAGCACTTTAGTTAGGCAGATGTGCTTCAGAATGAAAAATATATTTGTTTTTTTTTAAACTTACTAATTGTACAAGAATAATTGTTGATTTTACATTCAGAACTTTTGTTCTAAGAGATCACAAACCATTTGGGAATCCTGGTGCTAAGTCATTTTTGTAAGGTTAAGCTATAAATATGGAAAAGAATGACAGCCTAAGATTCTTTACTCAGAATAAAGGGGAACATTTGCTGTCTCTTTCCAAGTTCCTCACCAACCATTTCCTGGTATTCCTTACTCTGAACCCTCAATTGTAACTTCAAATGATTTCCTGTATTCCTACTAAGTATTGACTCCCTTATAACTGACACTCTTATTCTGTTTCTCCCCATCAATGCAGTGCTGTTACGTCTCAATTGTTACAACCATAACAATGCACAACCTTTTGGAAATGAATTCTAATTTTAATGTCATATCCAGAAGACAACACCTCTGATATGTCATACTCTTGCACTAGGAATCAGTCAGTTCTTTCAATCTGAGTATTACTGGTATGTCAGTGGGAGAGCTGGCCCATTGTCTGTCAGGACTATCCTCCCAACCCAGTCTGAGGAGTTGACCAAGGTTGGTACTGGGAATTAGTGTACTCACTGTCAAGGCGGGAGGGCAGTGCAAGCAGCAGGACTGTATTGGGGCAATTGGGGAAGTCAAGTGTGCAAACTGGAGAGAGCATGCTGTGATGTAAATGGGATAATCACTGTGAAAGGGGCAACTCTGCAGATAAGGATGTTATACAATGAAAGCCTCAGGATACTTCAGGTTGGGGGGGTCATCAATAATCATTACCATTCTGGCTTTGAGACGTTGCATCTTGATGTTAGGCATTGCTATGCATTAGGCTCAGGGCTCAGGATAGAAACTGCAGAGATGAATATTGATTAATAAAAGCCGTCAGGTGAAATGTCACATTGGCTGTGTGTAGTACTCAAACCTGCTGGTGTTGAAAATGGTTGCAACACAAAAAGGAACATGAAAGTTACAGGGTGGTACCTAGAATAACAGGTGGATAAAGTTTGTGAGAAGATTTGTAGCTCGGGTGCTCGTTGCTGTGGTTCTGTTCACCGAGCTGGAAGTTTTTGTTGCAAACGTTTCGTCCCCTGTCTAGGTGACATCCTCAGTGCTTGGGAGCCTCCTGTGAAGCGCTTCTGTGGTGATTCCTCTGGCATTTATAATGGCCTGTCCCTGCCGCTTCCGGTTGTCAGTTTCAGCTGTCCGCTGTAGTGGCCGGTATATTGTGTCCAGGTCTATGTGTTTGTTGATGGAGTTTGTGGATGAGTGCCAAGCTTCTAGGAATTCCCTGGCTATTCTTTGTTTCGCTTGCCCTATAATGGTAGTGTTGTCCCAGTCAAATTCATGTTGCTTGTCGTCTGCGTGTGTGGCTACTAGGGATAGCTGGTCGTGTCGTTTCGTGGCTAGTTGATGTTCGTGGTTGCGGATCGTTAGCTGTCTTCCTGTTTGTCCTATATAGTGTTTTGTGCAGTCCTTGCATGGGATTTTGTACACTACGTTAGTTTTGCTCATGCTGGGTATCGGGTCCTTAGTTTTGGTGAGTTGTTGTCTGAGAGTGGCTGTTGGTTTGTGTGCTGTTATAAGTCCTAGTGGTCGCAGTAGTCTGGCTGTCATTTCAGAGATGTTCTTGATGTATGGTAGTGTGGCTAGTCCTTTGGGTTGCGGCATGTCCTCGTTCTGTTGTCTCTCCCTTAGGCATCTGTTGATGAAATTGCGAGGATATCCGTTTTTTGCGAATACCTTGTATAGGTGTTCCTCTTCCTCTTTTTGCAGTTCTGGTGTGCTGCAGTGTGTTGTGGCCCTTTTGAACAGTGTCTTGATGCAACTTCGTTTGTGTGTATTGGGGTGGTTGCTTTCATAGTTCAGGACTTGGTCTGTGTGTGTGGCTTTCCTGTGTACCTTAGTGGTGAATTCTCCGTTTGGTGTTCTCTGTACCCTCACGTCTAGGAATGGGAGTTGGTTGTCCTTTCCTTCCTCTCTCGTGAATCGGATTCCTGTGAGTGTGGAGTTGATGATCCGGTGTGTATTCTCTATTTCCGTGTTTTTAATGATTACAAAGGTGTCATCAACATATCTGACCCAGAGTTTGGGTTGAATTTGTGGTAAGACTGTTTGTTCTAACCTTTGCATTACTGCTTCTGCTATGAGTCCCGAGATCGGTGAGCCCATGGGTGTTCCGTTGATTTGTTCGTATATCTGGTTGTTGAATGTGAAGTGTTTTGTGAGGCACAAGTCCAGTAGTTTAAGTATGCCGTCTTTGTTGATGGGTTCAACGTCCTGTTGTCTGTTATGTCTGTTCAGCAGGTTGGCTATTGTTTCTCTGGCTAGGGCTTTGTCAATAGACGTGAACAGTGCCATTGAGGAACCTACAAAAAAACGGACAGATAACCAGGTCGGACCTACAAAGAATGAAACCTGAAAGCAACAACACCCCCAGATTCTATGGACTACCTGAAGTGCACAAACCAGACATCCCACTCAGAACCACAGCAATAACAGGTGGATTTCTAGAAGCAAAAGATGTCAAGGGTATGGGGAAAGAACTGTAGTATGGTATTGAGATAGAGGACTAGCCATGATAATGGCCTACTCCTGCTCCCGGGTTCATTGTAACATGTTCCTCTTCCTGTACTTCATGTTCTGGTTCAAAATATCTGGATAGCCCTTCTTATGTGTGTCAGTGAGCCAATTCCCACAATAACTATGAATCAAAGTGACTCATGATGTACAGTTTCGCACAGGATTGATCACCTGTGATAGTCTGATTATGTATAACCTTGCATATCCTACAGATCTCACAGCTACAAAACAACAAGCTTTGTAAACCCTGAAACAGCATGCATTTCACTGAAATTCTCTCAAAGAATTGTCATTGCATTTGAATGATTTCTTCCTTGTCTATGTGTATATTTCTGATGATGTCCAAGAATTCCTGTGTTGATTGTATAGAGTGTCTGGATCCGCTGATACTACCAATCATACTACCAGCAGACAAAGGCAAAATGACGGTCATCCTGGACAAAGCAGAGTACATCCAAAAGGCACAACAACTACTTGAAGATACCAACACCTACCAAAAGAGGGAGTTTGACCCCACCCCACAGCTCACCAATAGGATAAACAACACATTGAGGAACCTACAAAAAAACGGACAGATAACCAGGTCGGACCTACAAAGAATGAAACCTGAAAGCAACAACACCCCCAAATTCTATGGACTACCTGAAGTGCACAAACCAGACATCCCACTCAGACCCATAGTATCAAAGGTTAGAACAAACAGTCTTACCACAAGTTCAATCCAAACTCTGGGTCAGATACGTTGATGACACCTTTGTAATCATTAAAAACACGGAAATAGAGAATACACACCGGATCATCAACTCCACACTCACAGGAATCCGATTCACGAGAGAGGAAGGAAAGGACAACCAACTCCCATTCCTAGACGTGAGGGTACAGAGAACACCAAACGGAGAATTCACCACTAAGGTACACAGGAAAGCCACACACACAGACCAAGTCCTGAACTATGAAAGCAACCACCCCAATACACACAAACGAAGTTGCATCAAGACACTGTTCAAAAGGGCCACAACACACTGCAGCACACCAGAACTGCAAAAAGAGGAAGAGGAACACCTATACAAGGTATTCGCAAAAAACGGATATCCTCGCAATTTCATCAACAGATGCCTAAGGGAGAGACAACAGAACGAGGACATGCCGCAACCCAAAGGACTAGCCATACTACCATACATCAAGAACATCTCTGAAATGACAGCCAGACTACTGCGACCACTAGGACTTATAACAGCACACAAACCAACAGCCACTCTCAGACAACAACTCACCAAAACTAAGGACCCGATACGCAGCATGAGCAAAACTAACGTAGTGTACAAAATCCCATGCAAGGACTGCACAAAACACTATATAGGACAAACAGGAAGACAGCTAACGATCCGCAACCACGAACATCAACTAGCCACGAAACGACACGACCAGCTATCCCTAGTAGCCACACACGCAGACGACAAGCAACATGAATTTGACTGGGACAACACTACCATTATAGGGCAAGCGAAACAAAGAACAGCCAGGGAATTCCTAGAAGCTTGGCACTCATCCACAAACTCCATCAACAAACACATAGACCTGGACCCAATATACCGGCCACTATAGCGGACAGCTGAAACTGACAACCGGAAGCGGCAGGGACAGGCCACTATAAATGCCGGAGGAAATACCACAGAAGCGCTTCACAGGAGGCTCCCAAGCACTGAGGATGTCACCTAGACAGGGGACGAAACGTTTGCAACAAAAACTTCCAGCTTGGTGAACAGAACCACAGCAATAACAGGTGGATTTCTAGAAGCAAAAGATGTCAAGGGTATGGGGAAAGAACTGTAGTATGGTATTGAGATAGAGGACTAGCCATGATAATGGCCTACTCCTGCTCCCGGGTTCATTGTAACATGTTCCTCTTCCTGTACTTCATGTTCTGGTTCAAAATATCTGGATAGCCCTTCTTATGTGTGTCAGTGAGCCAATTCCCACAATAACTATGAATCAAAGTGACTCATGATGTACAGTTTCGCACAGGATTGATCACCTGTGATAGTCTGATTATGTATAACCTCGCATATCCTACAGATCTCACAGCTACAAAACAACAAGCTTTGTAAACCCTGAAACAGCATGCATTTCACTGAAATTCTCTCAAAGAATTGTCATTGCATTTGAATGATTATAATACTAAATAGAATGGAATGGCTGGCAAACTCAAATCTTGCATTCCAAAGTGTTTCAACTTTTCATCATCAGAATGCTGATAATCGCTGGTGATGTTCTAGTGCTTTGATCTTGAATATGAATGGCAGCCCGACCTTTATGAAAAATAGCTACTGCTCCTTTGCTTTATGTGACCCGGCTCCACAACACTCTAATTCTGTGCGTACACGTGTGGTGCTCTACCTTGTGGCAGCATTTACCCACCCTATCCCCATTCTGGATTATCCCTTGCCCTGATTTGATCTCCTCACCCTCCACGTGTCTTCATTCTAGTTATCCTCTCCTCTATACTGTCACCATTCTCCCTCCACCCCAAACCTCACCTACTGCACCAATAATCCCTTCCTCAGCATGGTCCTCACTCCAATAACCCTATGCACTGTGCCATCTCCAATAACTCCCTCCCCTGCACCTTCTTCACTTCATTTATGACTCTCCTGCACTATCCCCTCTCAAACTTCCCCCCGCACCATCCCCTCTCCAACCCCTCCCCTGCACCATCCCCTTTCCAATCCCCCTCACACCATCCCCATTTCAATAACCCTCTTCCCTCCAATGAGCCACTCCAATAACCCCCTCTCTTGCAGCATCCCCACTCCAATTACTCCCTCTACCTTGATGTCCCCACCCCAACTAACATCCCATCCCACGCTGTCCACACTCCAGTATCCCCATCTGCACTGTCCCCACTACAATTATCCCTTCCTCTGCACTGTTCCCAATCCAATTACTCATCTCATATTGTAACCACTCCCGTTACTGCTCCACACTGTCCCCATTATGATTATTCCTCACACTGTCACAATTTCCTCCCAACCCTCTGACCCTACTCAGATGAATAACCCCAAGAAATGTCAGCTGTCTGATTTCTTTGCTCTCAACGGGATTGTGTGCCTACCTTAGGGAAGTAAAGATCACTCCATGAAGTATTGAGCTCGCCTATTTTGTAGTCAGAACATTAGTGACTGTACTTCTGTATGTTCCTCAAGTGGAGTTCCTGTTATAATTTGGTAATGTGTTATTGCTTTGTTAGCTCTTCCATATACTTTTAAAAAGTGTCTGTCAGATGAACATGCCCTGGGAGCAAATGACTGCAAGATATTGTTATTGCTTTTGGGAAGGGCAATACATTCAGTTAAAATACGTAAAATCAAAGGAATTTATTCAAATACATCATTGAACAGGCTGCTCTTTACAAAATTAATCCCCCACATTAATTTCAGTTACTTTTGTCTTTTATCTTTTTTCCTCACAACATATGACTGTGCCTGCGTGTTCTAAATTGGAGAATCCATGCACGCTATTTATAAGGAGATGGGTAATCAAATTATCTACTGTGGATGGTGACAAGATGTGAATGAAGAATTATAGTTTAAGATTATAGTTTGGTGCTGTTTGTACTTTGGTTAAAGTACAATTTCTGAGGTTTGTGTCAATGTTTTACAGAGATTTACGCAGAATATATAGCTCAGAATCAGGCCGATAGATGCAACTGATTCTCTGTGTGAACCTCAACCTATCGTACAATGCTGAAACCTGTTTATTATTTAATTGAAAATTTATTTGCTGAATTCAGCCTAAATGAAAGTCTAGTGATTCTGTTTTTTTTTAAGAGTTAAGCAAAAAGCATTCAGAGGACAGATTAACCTCCTTGACCTTTTCTGAAGAAGTGACATCTGATTGATTGATTTGATTTATTGTCACATTTACCTAAGTATAGTGAAAAGCTTTGTTTGCGAGCAATACAGGCAGATCTTAATAAGATAGGCCATACAGATCACAGCAAGGACATACAGATCATAGAATGAAAAAAAGCTTGGACAGAATAAGGCATGTTGGTTGCACCGCACAGGATGTGCGCTAGGCAAGGTCAACATTAACAAGATCAGCATTACTTGTGGTTAGAGAATCCATTCATCAGTCTAATAACGGCATGGAAGAGGCTGTTCTTGAACCTTTTGGTGCTTGTGTTCAAGCTTTTGTATCTTTTTGTCCGATGGAAGAGGTTGTAGAAGAGCACTACCAGGGTGGGATGGATCTTTGATGATGCTAGAATAGAATAAATTTCCTACAGTATGGAAACAGGCCCTTCAGCACAACAAGTCCACACCAACTCTCTGAAGAGTAACCCACCCAGACCCATTCCCCTATCCTATATATACCCCTGACTAATGCACCTAACACTATGGGCAATTTAGCATGGCCAATTCACCTGACCTGCACACCTTTGGATTGTGGGAGGAAACCGGAGCACATGGAGGAAACCGGCGCAGACACGGGGAGAATGTGCAAATTCCACACAGACAGTCGCTCCGGCAGGAATCGAGCCCGGGTCCCTGGCGCTGTGAGGCAGCAGTGCTAACCACTAGGCCACCGTGCCGCCCCACGAGCAGCCTTTCAGTAGCAATGAGATGTATAAATGGAGTCCATGAATGGGAAGTTGGCTTCCATGATGGTCTAGGCTGTGCACACCACCTGCTGTAGTTTGTTATGGTCCTGGGCACAGCAGTTGCTGTACCAGGCTGTTATGCACCCAGATAGTGTGCTTTCTCTGGTGGATTTGTAAAAGTTGGTGAGGGTTCTCATGGACATGCCAAATTTCCTGAATTGTCTGAGGAAGAAGAGGCATTGTTGTGCCTTCTTGACTGTCGCATCTATGTGGGAAGTTTAGGACAGGTTGTTGTTTATCGTCACACCTAGGAACTTGACACTCTCAATCCTCTCCCACATCAACGAAGTAGAGGGTATGTGGGCATATTCTCCTCCTTTCTACCTGAAGTCAATGATCAGTTCTTTAGTTTTGCTGATGTTAAGAGAGAGGTTGTTATCATTACACCACGTCACCAAGTCTTCTATATCCTTCCTGTATTCTGACTCATCGTTGTTTGATATCTATCCCACCATGTGATGTTGTCAGCAAACTTGCAGATGCTGTTTGATTGGAATTTAGCAACACAGTTATGGGTGTACAGGGAGTACAATAGGGACATGAGAAAGCATCCTTGGGTGCTCCAGTGTTGAGTGTTATTGTGGAGGAGGTGCAGTTTTCTATCTTTACTGATTGCCATCTATGGGTCAGGAAGCTGAGGATCCAGTTGCAGAGGGTGGAGCTGAGACCTACATCTTGAGTTTTAAGATCAGTTTGGAGGGGATAATGGTGTTGAAGGCGGAGCTGTAGTCGCTGAGCAAGAATCTGACATGGTCATCTCTGGTTGTCACTGAAAGCCACATGTCATGATGTATCTTGATACTGAAAAATCCTCTCTAACAAAGTTTAGGCCTTCGGTGAATGGATCAGTCACTTCTCTGACGACCAACCCCCACCACCAAATAAAACAGTACTGAAGAACAGTTGGTAATTTTACAACCGCAAAAGGAGACTGAAGAAATATAATATTAAAAAAATGTAAGGTACATTGGGCTGGGTTGTATCAAGTAGGCTGAAGGCTTTCCAGGTAGGGGCAAGGTAAGACTTGTGGGATGGCTGTTATAAAGTCATGGAGGTGTACCGGTCAAAAACAACCACCTAACTATTCTAACCCCATTTTCCAGCACTTGTCCCAAAACTTTATTTGCTTTATCATCACAAGTAACATCTCAGTACTTTAAATGTTATGAGGATTTCTGCACCTACCATCTTTACAGGTAGTGAGTTCCAGAATCCTTTGGGTGAAAAAACATTCCTTCATATTTCTTCTAAACCTTAAATCAAAGCCCACTGATCATTGATCCTCCCACCAAGGGGAAAAGTACTTTCCTGTCTTTGTCCCTTTATAGTTTTATGCATCTCAATTATATTCCCCTTCAGTCCCCACTGCTCCAAGGAAAGCAGCCGCAGTCTGTCCGATTCTCTTCATAACTAAAACTTTTCAGACTAGGCAATTTCCTCATAAAAGTCCTCTACACTGTCCAGTACAATCACATCCCTCCTATAATGTTGATTGCAGAACAACACACAATACTCCAGCCACAGCCTAACCAACCTTTTATATAGTAGCAGCACAATCTCCCTGCTCTTAAATGCCATGCCTTGGCTAATAAAAACATCCTGTTTGCCTTTTTAACCAGATTCTGGATCAGTGGTGCTGGAAGAGCACAGCAATTCAGGCAGCATCCGAGGACTTGCCTTTTTAACCAGTTTAGTGACCTGTCTTGCTACCTTAAATGATAAGTGTGCGTGTACATCCAGGTACCTTTGATCCTCAGTGTTTCTCAGGATCCTGCCATTCAATGTGCCTTTCCTTCTCTGGTTGGTACCACTAGGTGCATCAGCACACACTAATTCAGTTGAATTCCATTATTTGTTTTAAAATGGCAATCAGGGTTCTAGTTGAAAGTTTAAAAAGCCTGCCACCTGTAATCAGTGGCTCCTTCAGCTACAGGGGGTGGGGTTAAGGAGTAAAGCATAGGCGGGGACAGAGCCCAAAGAGAGAAAAGAGCAGTTAGACAGACAAAGGAGTGGATAACAATCTGGCTAAGAAGGTGAGTAGCTGTTAATGGGGACTCGATGGTAGCCATAATGTGGATATGCCAGTGTTGGACTGAGATGGACGAGGTTAGAAGTCATACGACACCAGGTTATAGTCCAACAGGTTTACTCAAAATCACAAGCTTTTGGAGTGCTGTTCCTTCGTCAGTTGAAGTCACTAAAGTTATCGACTCCACGTTGAGTCTGGAGGTCACTCAATGACAGTGAAGAATCTGCAGGAGGCATGTGTGAATTTGCACAACTGTTGAATCAGAGCAGTAGACATATAAAGAATGTATAATGTACTCTAAATAAGTGTTATTAGTTGTATTAAATCATTGTATTTTATAGGTTAACGAGCAGAGACAAGCTTTAACCTTACCAAAAGGGTCTTGCAATAATTCTATAGAGTTTCAGTAAGACTGACCCAAAGTATTGGGTACAATTTTGATCTCCATATCATCTCATTAATTGGAGGAGCAGGTTTAAGTGGTCATATGCTTTTCATGTCCTTCAAATGTTCTTACATTGCTATGTGCGCTGGCACAAATGTGATCAGAATAAAACTACACTGAAGCCAGTAACACTGACAGCGAAAGTTGCCATAGTACTAGAGAACAATTGGCTGCTCTATCACTGGGGAGAGATTACTGATGGTGACTTTAACTTGACAGTCATCATAACACAGACCAAGGGTGAAGTTGAGAAGACAGGGCCTTTACAGTGACCTCAACTGGTACTGGAATTAAACCTATGCTGCTGGTGTCACCTTGTATTTTAAAACAACTGTACAGCAATCTGTAACACACACATGTTTCTGGTGATGTAAATTAAGTGGCTGTCTGAATAGAGAGAGAGAGAGAGAGCAAGCCTCGGAATGTCACATAGGGTCGTAGAGTCATAAAGATGTACAGCATGGAAACAGACCCTTCGGTCCAATATTAGTTCCCTTCCAATTTAGGTGCAATCCGTCCTTTTTGTACAGGTCACTTCTACCCCAAAAGAGATTCCAAAGATCCAAAAATGTGAATCCTTCTCCCATACACCAGCTCCTCAGCCATGCATTCATGTGCTCTGTCCTCCTATTCCTGCCCTCACTAGCTCGTAGCTCTGAGAGTAATCCAGACTCTTGAGGACCTCCTTTTTAAATTTCTGCCTAACTCTCTGTAATCTCCGTTCAGAATCTCAACCTTTTCCCTTCCTATGTTGTTGGTTCCAATATGGACAATGACCTCTTGCTGGCCCCTGTCCCCCATGAGATCATTCTGCACCCTCTCTGACACATCCTTGATCCTGGCACCAGGGAAACAACACACCATTCTGCTTTTTCGCTGCTGGCCACAGAAACGTCTGCCTGTACCTCGGACCAGAGAATCCCCTAACACAATTGATCTCTTGGAACCCAACGTACCCCTTGTTGCATTAGAGCCAGTCTCAATACCAGAAACATGGCTTTTCGTGCTACGTTCCCCTGAGAATCCATCACCCCCTATATTTTCCAAAACATCATACCTGTTTGAAATGAGTATATCCACAAAAGACTCCTGCACTAGCTGCCTACCTCTCTTACCTTTCCTGGAGTTAACCCATCTATGTGACTGTATCTGTATCTGAGACTTTCCCCCCTTCCTATAACTGCCATCCATCACATACTGTTGCTGTTGCAAATTCCTCATTGCTTCTCACCGTCTCTCCAACCGATTCACTCAATCTGATAAGATTTGCAGACAGCAGCATTTATGGCAGATATAATCCGCAGTAACCCTTAAACTCTCTTTAAACTCCCACATCTGACAAGAAGTACATATCACTCTATCCAAGGCCATTTTTGCTCCTTCACGATCTACAGACCCAGAAAATAACACCGTCTTATTCTTCTACAAACGCTGCCCCAGGTTAAATTAATAGTTATGGCTTATATTTTAAGTTTAATCAAGAGACATATCTCCAAAAACATATAATCAAGCAAGAACCCACTCTACTCACTACTGCAGATTCTCTGTAGGCCACACTTAAAACAACGATTAACTTATCTGATTCTGTGTTGTGAACTTTGCCCAACAGTTCCTCCAAGATTAGTTGTGAATTTCACTGTTTGTTAATTTTCCCAGATGCACTCCGATATCCAGAATACATTAATTCAAACAGCAAAGGCAGTAACTGTGTAGGTTCTCTCTCTGTCTCTCTCCTGCCATGTGCTTCCTTTGTCTTGGGGAAGGGTAAGCTAAATTGACTGCCTCCTAGACTAATAACATGGCCTTTGGCCGAAGAATTATGCAAGTAAGTAATTGAAAAGTATCTAAGATTAACAACTGATAAAATACGCATCAGACAAACTGATTAGCCATAATTGCTCCGTATAATTATATTGATACTTGGTAAATCATGTTCACAGCATGTTCATGTTCATATTTCTTGCAGTTAGGTCAACCATTGAAGTATTAAAATCAATAGGTCATGAGGAACAAAACATGATCCGATTCAGGGTAAATAGATTCGGTCTTTTCCCTGGGTTGGGGGATTCGAGAATTAGATGGCAGAAGTTTAGGGCGAGAGGGGAAAGAATTAAAATGGACCTAAGGGGTAATTCTTTTATGCAGAGGGTGGCGCATGGATGGAATGAGTTGCCAAAGGAAGTGGTGGAGGCTGGTACAGTTACAGCATTTAAAAGACATCTGGATGGGTAAATGAATAGAAAAGTTTAGAGGGATATGGGCCAAGTGCTGATAAATGGAACTAGATTAATTTAGGATATCTGGTCGGCATGGACAAGTTGGACCGAAGGGTCTGTTTCTGTGCTGTACATCACTAAGACTCTATTCGTTAGTGCAAGAAGATGCTCATGTCCTGAGCTTCTGGTCCATCTCTGGTGTTGTCTGGGCTATTGATCCCCAATTATTCAATGAATAAACATTTACAAATGCTGTGAAACTCTGCATTTAGTGGTATTAAATTGCCTCTTTCATCATTGCAAACAATTTTTCTGAAATTGTCTCTTCATATGATCCATTTCTCTTCAATTCTTCTTGCCATATAACTATATAATATTGCACAGCCTAAGTTCTGGCCTGCTTAAGCCATGTTGCTATGATTGATAACAGTACTGTATACACCTCTCCCCTTTTAATCAAAAAATTGATTTGTTCATTTGTCATTGAAAAGCCCTGGTGAAGGTCCAATATTAATCATACAACCTTTTAGTGGGACGAATGGTGAACAAAATTGGACAGCAGTGTTTAGACATTCTCAAAACCGTGATTTAATTAAAGACCATAAGGTGTAGAAGCAGAAGCAGGTCTTTCAGCCCATCAAGTCTATCCGCTGAGATCATGGCTGAGCTGATAATCTTTAACTCCGCTTTCCTGGCTTTTCCCTCCATCCCTTGATTCCCCAACTGATTAAAAATCTGTCTATCTCAGCCTTGAGTATATGTAATGATCCAGCCACAACAACTGTAAAAAATACCATAGAGTCACTACCCAAAGAGAGAAGAAATTCATCTTCATCTCTGTCTTAAATGTGCAACCCTTGATTCTGAAATAATGGTCCTAGATTCTCCCACAGGGGGTATCAATGTTTCCATACCTACAGTATCCAGTTCCCTAAGAATCTTGCATATTTCAATAAGACCCCCTTCATTCTTCTATGTTCCAATGAGTACAATTTACTCAACCCCTCCTCATAAGAAAGTCCCTCCATACCCAGTATCAGCCTAGTGAATTTTCTCTGAACTGTCAGTCTGACTTACTTAATTTAAGGGATTCAAAACTGTTCACAGCATTACAGCTTTGGTAAGGCAAATCAGGTCAGGACTTATACACTTAATGGTAAGGTCCTCAGGAGAATTTCCGAACAGAGATTTTGGGGTGCAGATATATCGTTTCTTGAAAGGGGAATTGCAGTTAGGTAGGGAGTAAAGAAGGTGTTTGATACACTTCCTTTTATTGGTTAGTGCATTGAGTACGTCATGCTGCGGCTGTACAGGGCATTTGTGAGGCTACTTTTGGAATGCTACATTTAATTCAGGCCTCCCTGCTAAAGGAAGGATGTTGTGAAACTTGAAATGGTTTAGAAAAGATTTACAAGGACTTTGCTGTACTTGGAGGATTTGAGCTATCAGGAGAAGCCAAATAGGCTGGGGCTATTTTCCCTAGAGCATCATGGGTTGAGTGGTGACCCTTGCAAAATCATGAAGGGCATGGATAGGGTGAATAGCCAAGGCCCTTTAAGAGGGTATAGGTTTAAGGTGAGAGGGTAAAGATTTAAAAGGGTCCTAAGGGCATTCCCCTCATGAGGCAATGCTGATTCTGCTTGATCATATTATGCATTTCAAATGCCCTGCTATTACATCCTTTATAATAGATGTTTTAACGTCTTTCATTTTTCACAATCGTATGTGTTAAGCTAACCCTTTATTGTCTCGTTCCTTTTGGAAATTAAGGTGTGACATTGGTAGTTTTCAATTCTCTGGGAATTCTCCAGAACCTAAGAATTCCTGGAAAATTATGACAAGTTCATTCGCTGATTCTGTAGGTGTCTCCTTTAATGAGGATGCATCTCATCAGGCCCAGGACACTTATCAATCTTTAGTCGCATTATCTTCCCTAGTTCTTTTTTTTCTAGTGATAGTAATTGCCCTGATTTCCTCTCCTCCTTTTGCCCCTCAGTTATTTATAATTTTATAATTCCAACATTGACTTCTACTGGGAAAACTAGGGTATTTACTCAATTCCTCTTCCATTTCCTGCTTCCCCATTATTATTGCCCCAGCCGCGTTCTGTTGGGGCTATGTGTTCACATTGAGTTTTCTCTTCCTTTTTTATATATTTGAAGAAGCTCTTGCTGTCTGTCTTGATATGACTTGAAAATGTACCCTCAGGCTTTATTTTCTCCCTACTAATTTCTTATTTTTTTACTAATTAGTAAGGAACTGTATTTTGTTAACATTTACAGTTTGGCCTATTCTTTAGATTATTCATTCAAATGAACTTTACCATTGGACTGTGTAGTGAATGGTACAAGGTCAGCCAGTTGGACCTCATAGAATATGCATTCCCTGACTGGGGCTGTTAATCTGGTTCAATCAGGTAGTCCTGGCTATCAGATATAAACAGCAATGTCAGAGGTTCTGTTCACTCTGAGAGCTGGATCTGATGAAGCTGGATCAGTATCAAGGATTCTCCTCGTGTAAATAAAGGATAACTTGGTGATGGGATACCGGCCTCTGTGCAGTTATGTTAGACTGTTTCTACAGCTGATCCAGCACCACCAATGATATTAATGGTCTACTGTTCACTTTTATGCAAAAGCATCGGGGATAAAAAAATGAGCAAAACCTAGATATGAGTGACAAACGTATGCTGCATGATTAGCTGATGTCTATTCTTTCTAATGCAGTCTGCATCCTGCTCATTTCCATGGTTTTGGCATGCACGTTGTTAAGCCCACCTGAAAAGGGATACAAGAATGTGAAAGGCTAACACACATTCAAACAAGCCTGTGCTATTTGGAGTAAGCCTGCTCTCATAAAGAGGAAATATATTTTTGCTGGAGTATGTGTTCAATTCCACTACATGAGTGACTTTGACTTGGGAAAAGAAGGAGGAATGGCAACACTTGTCTTAGGGCAAGCTCCAAGGTACCAGCACAGTAATTTTTCTTTGTTTTCGTTTACCAGGTCAATGGGAGGACAGAGGGTCCATATCCACAGCATGTCCTCCAGGCAAACTCAGAAGGCAATGGAAATAGATAGCCTTGCTGGTCAAGACCAGCCCAGGATAGCCCAGTCAAAGAAATTCAAAGACCTGAATGAATGGTCAAGATGAATGAATGGATCTAAAATCCCACCAAGTGCACCACTGCCTTCACACCCTGATCAATATACCACACCATTAATGTTTACCTAATTATATCTTAAATTTAACTCACACTGAACATTTATAGGCTCACCTCATCCTCATGCAGACAAGGCACAATTTTTGGATAGCTATAATTATCTGTTGAGACATCCTTTCCCACATGTCTGACCTCTAGTGACGTTTTATTGTCTAACCTTCTTTATTTTTGAATTGCAAAAAGATCAACAATGCAGGATCTAAACAAAAACTGTCATCTTCTCAAGTTGAACAAAGAAGCTTGTCACTTTAATGGTGGGAATCCAGGTATTCAAGGTTGTACATAATGTATGTTGATTAGTTTTATTGTGCTCATGGAAACCCATTGTATAAAACCATGAGATTGGGAGTCCTCTGTCACTCATATTTTAACAGATTACAAGGCGAGATGAGCTTTTCTGGGTGTTTGGTTTTATTAACAGAGGGGTTCACTGACTAATTCTCAGAACATCAGTAAATATTGGATTCTCATCTCCTGTTCTATATCTCTCAAGGATCCAGATCGTTGGGAACCTAGTTCTTAAGAATTCAAACCAGGAAAGTATGAATCCCGAGACATTCTAGAGATAGCGAGTTTTTAAGAAGATTTGTAGCTCAGGTTGAGGTTCTGGATGTAGGTTTGTTCGCGGAGCTGGAAGGTTCATTTTCATGAAAACGAACCTTCCAACTCAGTGAGCAAAGCTACATCCGTATTCTAGAGATAATTGGTTTGTTGAAACATTATGGTAATAGGTGCTGAATTGTGATTCAAATAAAATAGGAAACTATAATTCATTATACAGTTGTAAACAATAATTAAGTACAGTATAAAAATGTAGATAGACTATAAAATAATTATTTGTCGGCACACAATTTGAGTCTTGTTGAAAAAGACACGTTTTGTCAAAGCTTTTAATCTTGCACTCATCATAGTAGACAGGAAATGTTAAAGGGACAGTAACATTTATCCTGTATGAGAAAAGGGTGCTGATTGGTTGGCAAGTGCAGTCTGATTGGTAGATGGTTGTCATGGGGGAATGCCACAGTTAATGATGAGTGACAGTTCATTGCAAAGCTTCATTTAAATTTGAAAGAAGGCAGGTGGTATCTAACTACTCAAGGCAGTGCCCAAGAAATGTACCAGAGAATGGCTGTTGCCTATTTTGTTGCACGGAAACAGGTGCAGTGGTTTATGCATGTTCCTTCTGTCTGTGACAAACAGGGTCCAATACATTAATATATGTCGCTACCAGTACACAAACGTCCACCACTCTGCAAGCCTGACAATCCTAAATTTATGGTCAGCAGAATTCATTGCACATTCAGGTTAAGCAGCAAATGTTGTCCAAATGTGGAATCACATTTAATGTTGAAGATGATATTGTGCGTTTTTCAAGTGCATGCTATTGTACGATGAGTGGCTGACCCTGATACCTCAAAGCCTCTGCACCAGCTCAAGGAACAAGTTAGTCTGATAAAAAAACTCCATTTGAATGATTAGGTACAGCTACAAAGCATTCAAAGTTTCATAGTATCCCGAGTACAACAGTCTGCTAGATAAATTATGCATATTTTTTCCACATTCCAGTGAAGAAAGATCTCAATAAATTATCTATGTAATAATTTAGTTTTTTATTTCTGAAGAGGGAGCCAAAATATATTTGATAAAAATCGCCAAATACTGTAAAGGGTTTCATGTGGTGTTGTGCTCTAAATGTCTAGATGGGCACAGATGTTACCCCATTTGAAGACACTGAAAACTGTTCTTGTTTTTCTTATGATGTCCTGGAATTCTTCTGAAGTGGCAGCAATATAGCACTTATGAGTTCTTCCTTTGTTCAGCAATTGCGATGTTCTCTTCGATTGCTACCCTGAGGGAAGAAAGCATGTGCATTTGTATAGTGCCTCATGTGACCTAAGGACCCAAATGCATTTGAATTAAATACATTTGAAGTGTCATCATTGTTGTAATGCAGAGCACTCAGCAGCCAATATGTGTAGAGCAACACAAATAAAAAATGCTGGAGAAGGGCAGCAGTCAGGCAGCATCTGTGGAGAGAGAAATAGAGTTAATGTTTCAAATGCAGTTTGGCTATTCTTCAGAACTGAAAGCTGTTGGATTTTTTTTTCATCAGAGGAAGAGACCCAGTGCAAAAGACTAAGAGCTTATTAATGGTGGAGAAAGAGAAAGAAATGTAAAATGGGTGTAAATGAAAATGCAAAATGTAATAGGTTCCTTTCTATTCTGAGGAAAGAAAGTAAGACACAAACAAAACAAGGCTGTCAGGGTGGGAAGAGGATGTAAGAAAAATGGAGAAGAAACATCATGTGGTTTGTACTGAATTCAATATTGAGATCTTGATGCTTTAAATTGCCTAAGCAGAAGATGAGATGTTGTTCCTCAAGCTTGCATGAAGTTCCACAAATCAAATTGTGATGATGATCAGTTTATCTATTTTAGTTAAAACGTTTGTGGGATAAATAAATGTTGGCCAAGACTCTGAAGAGAACACTTGTATTCTTTGAAGCCATGTCAAACTCTCCACTGAGAGAATCTAGAACTGGGTGGGTTCTGTTTGAAAATAAAAAGTTGCTCCATTTAAGGTAGACAGCGAGAATTTTTCCTCTCTCAGAGAGTGCTGAATCTTTGTAATGCTCTTCCTCTAATGGTGGTGGAGGCATCATTTTTAAATACTTTGAAGTAGGTAGAGTCTTGATGAGCCAAGGGTGAAAGGTTCATTTGACACCATTCCTGCCACCTCCAGCAGGATGCCATCACCAGACACGTAGTCCCCATCCCTCTCCTGTCAGCCTTCTGCAAGGATCATTCCCTCTGGGAAAACCTGGTTCACTCCTCCTTCACTCCCAATAACGTCCTGCCACATTCCCACAGCACCCTCCCCTGCAACTGCAGAAGGTGTAAAACCTACCTGTTTATATCCTCCCTCCTCAGTATCCAAGGATCCAAACATAACTTCCAAGTGAAGCAGTGCTATACCTGCCCTTCATTCTGTCTAGTCCACTGTTTTCGCTGCTCAAAGCGTTTTCTCCACAACACTGGGGAAACAAAGTATAAACTGGGTGACCGCTTTGCAGAACACCTACATTCTGTCTTCAAAAAGGTCCCTGAGCTTCCAGTTGCCTGTAACATCAACACATCACCCTAGCCAGCACCTCTGTCTCAGGCTTGCTGCGATGCTCCAGCGAAGCTCAGCACAAACTGGAAGAACAGCACCTCATTTTCCGCTTGGGGAACTCTACAGCCTTCTGGGCTCAATATCGAGATCAACAATTTTAGGGCTTGAGCACACTTCCCTAACCCCTATCACCATGCCTTGTTATCACATGGTCTGCTATTACACACAACCCATTGGTAGCCATTAACTCCCCATTAGTAGCCATTTTTTCTCCTAGGCTGATCATTATCCACTCCTTTGCCTTTCCAACTGTTCATCTCTCTCTTTGGGTTCTATCTCCACCAATCGTTTCCTCTCACCCCTCCCTGTATAAAGAACATCTTTTTTCCTAGCTACTATCAGTTCCAAAGAAAGATCACTGGACCTGAAATGTTAACTTTGATTTTTCTCTACAGATGCTGCCAGACTTGCTGAGTTTTTCCAGCAATTTGTTTTTTTTTTCTGATTTCTAGCATTTGCAGTTCTTTCATTTTTTATGGCACAGAAAAAAGGCCATTTGACCCAACCAGTTCATGTCCACTCGAGCCTCTTCCCACATCAGGTCAGACAGCATCCATGGAGAGGGAGGAAGCTAATGTTTCAAGTCTCGGTGACTCTTCATCAGACTGACATGAAGTGTGGAGCGACAGCATTTATGCAATAGTTAGGGAGGGAGTGGAGCATAGAGTGCTGGGGGAGTAAGGTTTTGATAGTTCAGATTAAGTGATTGGAATGTGAGAATGGCAGAACAATGGTGTGTCTAACTGCCAACCTGGAAAGAACTGACAGTCCCACTGGGGTGGGCAGAGGGGAAAGAGGACATGAACACAGAGAATGTAACAAGTAGAGCTAAAAGAAATGGAAGGAATTTAGTGGGCTCACAATTTGAAGGTGCTGAATTCAATATTAAGTCCAGAAAGTTCTAAAGTGCCTGAAGATGAAATTTTGTTCCTCCAGTTTGTGCTGTGAGTCACTGGAGCACTGCCACATGCCGAGGACACACAACTGGGTATGTGAGCATGCTCGTTGTGTAAAAATGACTGGCTACGGGAAGGTTGGGGTCCAGCTTGTGCACACACAGGAGGTATTCTGCAAAGCAGTCAACCAGCTTGCATTTGGTTTCACCAGTGTTGAGTAGGCCACATTGGATGCAGCGAATACAATACACAAGATTGGTGAAATGCTGCTTCAGTTTGAAAGACTGTTTAGGCCCTTGGATGATGAGCAGGGAGAGGGTGAAGGCACAGGTTTTAGAACATAAGAACTAGGAGCAGGAGTAGACCATCTGGCCCTTCGAGCCTGCTCCACCATTCAATAAGATCATGGCTGATCTTTTCATGGTCTCAGCTCCACCTACCCACCCTCTCACCGTTACTCTCAATTCCTTCACTGTTCAAAAAATTATCTATCTTAGCTTTAAAAACATTTACTGAGGAAGCCTCTACCACTTCAATGTGGGGGGGGGTGTTGAAGGAATGCCATAGATTCACAACCCTCTGGGTGAAGAAATTCCTTCTCAATTCAGTCGTAAATCTGCTTCCCCTAATTTTAAGGCTATGCCCTCTTGTCCTAGTTTCACCCGTCATTGGAAACATACTCTCTACGTCTATCTCATCTATTGACTTCATAATTTTATATGTTTCTGTAAGATCTCCCCCTATTCTTCTAAATTCCAATGAATATAATCCCAGTCTACTCAGTCTCTCCTCATAAGCGAACGCCCTCAGCTCCGGAATCAATCTAGTGAACCTTCTCTGCACCCCCTCGAGTGCCAGTACACCTTTTCTCAAGTAAGGAGACCAAAACTGCATGTAGTACTAGAGGTGTGGTCTCACCAGCACCTTGTACATCTGCAACATAATCTCCCTGCTTTTAAACTCAATCCCATTAACAATGAAGGACAAAATTCCATTTGCCTTCTTAAATACCTTTTGTACCTGCAGACTCACCTCTGTGATTCATGCACAAGTCCCTCTGCACAGCAGCATGCTTTTTTTTAACCATTCAAGTAATAGTCCTTTTTACAGTTATTCCCACTGAAATGGATAACTTCAAATTTACTAACAATATGTTCCTTCTGCCAGATCTTTGCCCACTCACTTAAACTATCAACGCCCCTTTGCAAAGTTTCACAGTCCTCTGCACACTTTGCTCTACCGCTCATCTTAGTGTTGTCTGCAAACTTTGACACACTACACATTGGTCCCCAATTTCAAATCATCTCTGTAAATTGTGAATAATTGTGGTCCCAACACTGATACCTGAGGCACACCACTAGTCACTGATTGCCGACCAGAAAAACACTCATTTATATTCCCACTGTTTGCTTCTGGTTGGTTAACCAATCCTCCATCCATGCTAATACTTTGCCCGTAATGCCGTGCATCATTATCTTATGTAGTAGCCTTTTGAGCAGCACCTTGTCAAAGGCCTTTTGGAAGTCTAGATACACCACACTTATTGGGTCCCCATTGTCCACCGTGCTCGTAATGTCTTCCTACTAGGGGAAAACCTGAGCAGCCAGATCTCTCACACCTGGCCTGGCTTTGTGGCTCAGAAGGGAAGGGGTGAGAATAGCAGAGTGATAGTGATAGAAGATTCAGTGATAAGAGACAGGAGATTCTGTGGTCACAAACAAGACCCCTGGATGGCATGTTGTCTCCCGGGTGCCAGATTCAGGGATGTCTTGTATCGAGTCTACAGGATTCTTAAGGGGGAGGGAGAGCATCCAGAAGTTGTGGTACATATTGATACCAATGACAGAGCTAGGAAAAGGGATGAGGACCTGAAAAGTGAAAAAAGGAGTTAGGCTGGAAGCTAAAAGGCAGGACAAGCAGAGTAGTCATCTCAGGATTGCTACTGGTACCGTGGGCTAGTGAGGTTAGGAACAGAGCGCAAGTGCAACTGAACACGTGGCTGCAGAGCTGGTGTCGGAGGGAGGCCTTCAGATATGTGGATCATTGGGATACCTTCTGGGGAAGGTGTGACTTGGAAAGAAGGAAGGGTTGCACCTGAACTGGAGGAGCACCAATATCCTGGGTGGGAGATTTGGTAGAGCTCCTTGGGAGGGTTTAAAATAATTTGGCAGGGGGTAGGGAACCAGAGCTACAGATCAGATGATGGGGTAGCTAGTGAATAGCCACATACAACATGCAGAGGAGGGATAGACAGTTGATAGGGCAAAGATGCAGCCAGGGTGATGGGTTGAAATGTGTCGATTTTAACGCAAGAAGTATCAGGAATAAGGGTGATGAACTTAGAGCACTGATCAGTATTTGGAACTGTGATGTTGTGGCCATTACGGATACTTGGATATCACAGGGGCAGGAATGGTTGTTGGATGTTCTGGAGTTTAGATGTTTCAAAAGGATTAGGGAGGGAGATAAAAGAGGTGGGGGAGTGGCATTGCTAATCGAGAACAGTATCACAATTGCAGAAATGGAGGTCATCAAGGAGGGTTTGTCGACAGAGCCATTATGGAAGTCAGAAACAATAAAGGAGCAGTCACTTTATCGGGAGTTTTCGACAGACCCCCAGTAGCAACAGAGGAGGAGCAGATTGGGAGGCAGATTTTGGAAAGGTGCAGAAATAACAGGGTTGTTGTCATGGGTGACTTTAGCTTCCTAATATTGATTGGAACCTCCTTAGTTCAAATAGTTTGGATGGAGCAGTTTTTGTCAGGTATGTCCAGGATGGATTCCTGACTCAGTATGTAGATAGACCCACTAAAGGGGAGGCCATATTGGAGTTGGTGTTTGTGTTAGGATGTTGAAGGTGCGTACTGTACCTTTAAGAGAGTGTGAATGCTGTTCTGAACTGAGAGATTACAAGCATCTGTGTATATGACGGGATGGCAGTGCCAACGTGTACTGGAATATTGAAAATATGCAACATTTGGCCGTGAAATGGATACCTGAGCAAGTGTTCCCAAAACAACCTTCATGCATTTTCCTGAGAACATCTGTTCCCAACTTAGGTGCCCCAGCTCCTGCTGTTTTCACAACAATTCAAATTGAGCCAATCAATTTAAATTCTGCCTCAGGATACCAAAACCCAATCGAGTTTGAATTTATTGCTTTTCCAACGTCAAACCAATGACACGATTTGATGTTGGGAGTATAAAAATTGGAGTGTTAACTGCCATCGAGACAGAAACACCTAGAGATTTAACATCTTGCTCTCCGAGAAATTAGGAAACACTCTCTATCAAAGATGCCTTTTCATATGAAACATACTCACAGTAAAAAGAAAGAAGATGACCCAGGGCAAACTTCAGCTGGAAGAAGAAAGATACAGAAGAAGACAGCAATTGTGTTGTTTTTGAAATTAAGTTTCATCAGTGTTTTATTGGAACAGTGTATTGTTATAGAGTTGGAGACAGATAGTAAGCAATTAAGAGAAGGGGGGGGGGGGTGCTTAGAATTGTGAACAGTTGTTGTTTAATGTTCACTTTTAGAGTTCAAAAATGAATTGATGTTATTTTCTTTACATAGTAGAATTTGGGAGTTCTCTGTCACTCATATTTTAACATGAGGCGAGGTGAGCTTTTCTTGGTATTTGGTTTAGTTAACACAAAAGTTCATCTCCGTGTCCTAACACTTGGCAACAACCAGGCCAGGTGTCACATCTCTCGGTGGAAGAGCATTTCAGTGATAGTGATCACAACTCCCTGAGCTTTACTCTTGTCATGGAGCGGGATAGGAGCAGAAGGTATGGGGGAGTATTAAATGGGGGAGGGGTAAATACAATGCTATTAGGCAGGAGCTGGGGCACCTAAGTTGGGAACAGATGTTCTCAGGAAAATGCATGAAGGTTGTTTTGGGAACACTTGCTGAGAGTGCTGGATAGGTTTGTCCCACTGGGGCAAGGAAGGGATGGCAGGGTGAAGGAACCTTGGATGACAAGAGATATGGAACATGGAGTCAAGAGGAAGAAGGAAGCTTACTTAAGGTTGAGGAGGCAAGGATCAAGCAGGTCTCTCGAGGGTTACAAGGTCATCAGCAAGGAACTGAAAAATAGATTTAGGAGAGCGAGAAGGGGGCATGAGAAAGCCTTGGTGGGTAGGATTAAGGAAAACCCTAAGGCTTTCTACACTTATGTGAGGAGCAAGAGGATGGCCAGAGTGAGGGTAGGGCTGATCAGGGATAGTGGACGGAACTAGTGCCTGGAGTTGGAGGAGGTAGGGGAGGTCCTTAATGAATACTTTGCTTCAGTATTCACTACTGAGAGGGACGTTGTCATTCGTGAGGACAGCGTGAAACAGGCTGATATGCTTGAACAGGTTGATGTTAAGAAGGAAGTTGTGCTGAAAATTTTGAAAAACATAAGGACAGATAAATCCATGGGCCAGACGGCATATGTCCAAGGTTACTACAGGAAGCAAGGGAAGAGATTGCTGCATCTTTGGTAATGATCTTTGCTTCCTCACTGTCCACTGGAGTAGTGCCAGATGATTGGAGGTGGGCAAATGTTATTCCCTTGTTCAATCGGAATAATCCTAGGAATTACCAGTCAGTCAGTCTTTGGTCAGTGGTGGGCAAACAATCTCCTGTTCCCTGGATGCTGCCTGACCTGCTGCGCTTTTCCAGCAACACATTTCCAGCTCTGATCTCCAGCATCTGCAGACCTCACTTTCTCCTAAAACAATTAGAGAGGATTACTAGATTAAAAGAAAACTCGTTTTGCTTTTTATTGTTACCCAGATCAGATGAACAGAGAAGTGGCTGATGGAGTTTAATTTAGATAAATCTGAGGTGTTGCATTTTGGAAAAGCAATAATGGACCCGCTGTACAAAGTGATCTTGGAGTGCAGGTTCATAATTCCTTGAAAGTAGAGCTGCAGGTAGACAGGGAGTGAAGGCAGTGTTAGGTATGATTTCCTTTATTAGTCATTGCATTGATTGTAGGAGTTGAGAGGTCATGTTGTGGCTGTACAGGACATTTGGTTAAGCTACTTTTGGAATACTGTGTTCAATTCTGGTTTCCCTGCTATATAAAAAAAGATAGAACATAGAACAACATAGCACAGAACAGGCCCTTCGGCCCATGATGTTGTGCCGGACAGTTGTCCTAGCTTAAGCACCCATCCATGTACCTATCCAATTGCCGCTTAAAGGTCACCAATGATTCTGACTCTGCCATTCCCACAGGCAGCGCATTCCATGCCCCCACCACTCTCTGGGTAAAGAACCTACCCCTGACATCCCCCCATACCTTCCACCCTTCACCTTAAATTTATGTCCCCTTGTAACACACTGTTGTACCCGGGGAAAAAGTTTCTGACTGTCTACTCTATCTATTCCTCTGATCATCTTATATACCTCTATCAAGTCACCCCTCATCCTTCACCGTTCCAATGAGAAAAGGCCTAGCACTCTCAACCTATCCTCGTACGACTTATTCTCCATTCCAGGCAACATCCTGGTAAATCTTCTCTGCACCCTCTCCAAAGCTTCCACATCTTTCCTAAAGTGAGGCGACCAGAACTGCACACAATACTCCAAATGTGGCCTTACCAAGGTCCTGTACAGCTGCAACATCACTTCACGACTCTTGAATTCAATCCCTCTGCTAATGAATGCTAATACACCATAGGCCTTCTTACAAGCTCTATCCACTTGAGTGGCAACCTTTAAAGATCTATGAACATAGACCCCAAGATCCCTCTGCTCCTCCACCTTACTAAGAACCAGACCGTTAACCCTGTATTCTGCATTCTTATTTGTCCTTCCAAAATGGATAACCTCACACTTGACAGGGTTGAACTCCATCTGCCACTCCTCAGCCCAGCTCTGCATCATACCTAAGTCCCTTTGCAGCCGACAACAGCCCTCCTCACTACCCACAACTCCACCAATCTTCGTATCATTTCCAAATTTACTGACCCACCCTTCGACTCCCTCTTCCAAGTCATTAATAAAAATTACAAACAGTAGAGGACCCAGAACTGATCCCTGCAGAACTCCACTTGTAACTGGGCTCCAGGCTGAATATTTACCATCTACCACCACTCTCTGACTTCGACCGGTTAGCCAGTTCTCTATCCAACTGGCCAAATTTCCCTCTATCCCATGCCTCCTGACTTTCTGCATAAGCCTACCATGGGGAACCTTATCAAATGCCTTACTAAATTCCATGTACACTACATCCACTGCTCTACCCTCATCCACATGCTTGGTCATCTCCTCAAAGAATTCAATAAGACTTGTAAGGCAAGACCTACCCCTCACAAATCCGTGCTGGCTATCCCTAATCAAGCAGTGTCTTTCCAGATACTCATAAATCCTATCCGTCAGTACCCTTTCCATTACTTTGCCTACCACCGAAGTAAGACTAACTGGCCTGTAATTCCCGGGGTTATCCCTATTCCCTTTTTTGAACAGGGGCACAACATTTGCCACTCTCCAGTCCCCTGGTACCACCCCCATTGACAGTGAAGACGAAAAGATCATTGCCAACGGCTCTGCAATTTCCTCTCTTGCTTCCCACATAATCCTAGGATATATCCCGTCAGGCCCGGGGGACTTGTCTATCCTCACGTTTTTCAAAATGCCCAACACATCTTCCTTCCTAACAAGTATCTCTTCTAGCTTACCAGTCCGTTTCACACTCTCCTCTTCAACAATACGATCCCTCTCACTTGTAAATGCTGAAGAAAAGTACTCATTCAAGACCTCTCCTATCTCTTCTGACTCAATACACAGTCTCCCACTACTGTCCTTGATCGGACTAACCCTCGTTCTCGTCATTCTCATGTTTCTCACATATGCATAAAATGCCTTGGGGTTATCCTTGATCCAACCCGCCAAAGATTTTTCATGCCCTCTCTTAGCTCTCCTAATCCCTTTCTTCAGCTCCCTTCTGGCTATCCTGTATCCCTCCAACGCTCTGTCTGAACCTTGTTTCCTCAACCTTATGTAAGCCTCCTTCTTCCTCCTTACAAGACATTCAACCTCCCTCGTCAACCAAGGTTCTCTCACACGACCATCTCTTTCCTGCCTGACAGGTACATACATATCAAGGACATGTCGTATCTGTTCCTTGAAAAAGTTCCCATTTCCACGACATCCTTCCCTGACAGCCTATGCTCCCAACTTATGCTCCTTAGATCCTGTCTTACAGCATCGTATTTACCCTTCACCCAATTGTAAAACCTACCCTGTTGCACGCACCTATTTCTCTCCATAACCAAGGTGAAAGTCACAGAATTGTGGTCACCATCACCAAAATGTTCACCCACTGACAAGGTCATCACTTGTCCCGGTTCGTTACCAAGTACCAAATCCAATATGGCCTCCCCTACATACTGAGTTAGAAAAGCTTCCTGGACACACTGCACAAACACCGCCCATCCAATCTACTTGATCTAAAGAGCTTCCAATCAATATTTGGGAAGTTGAAATCGCCCATGACTACTACCCTGTGGCTTCTGCACCTTTCCAAAATCTCTTTTCCAATCTGTTTCTCCACATCTCTGCTGCTATTGGGGGGCCTATAGTAAACACCCAACAAGGTGACTGTTCCTTTCCTATTTCTGACTTCAGCCCATACTACCTCCAAAGGCAGGTCCCCCTCAAACTGCCTTTCTGCAGCCGTTATACCATTTCTAATTAGCAACGCCACCCCCCCCCCCCCTCCTTTTTTACCACCCCCCCTAATCTTACTGAAACATCTGTAACCAGGAACCTCCAACAACCATTACTGTCCCTCTTCTATCCACGTTTCCGTGATGGCCACAACATCATAGTCCCAAGTACCGATCCACGCCTTAAGTTCACCCACCTTATTTCTGATACTCCTTGCGTTGAAGTATACACACTTGAACCCATCTCTGTGTCCGCAAGTATTCCCTGTCAGTGTTACCTTCTCCACAGCCTCCGTACATTCTTGGACATCCTGACAAACAGCTAGCCCACTTGCTGGACTACAAGTCCGGATCCCATCCCCCTGCCAAATTAGTTTAAACCCCACCGAAGAGTGCGAGCAAACCTACCTCCCAGGATATTGGTGCCCTTCTGGTTCAGGTGCAACCCGTCAAGATGTTGCGAAACTTGAAAGGGTTAAGAAAAGACTTATAAGGATGTTGGCAGGGTTGGGTGGCTTGAGCTATAGGGAGAGGCTGAATAGGCTGGGGCTATTTTCCCTGGAGTGTGGTAGGCTGAGGGTTGAACTTATAGAAGTTTATAAAATCATGAGGGACATGGATCGGTGAGTAGCCAAGGTCTTTTCCCTAGGGGGTGGACTCCAAAACTAGAGGGCATAGGTTTAGGGTGAGAGGGGAAAGATTTGAAAGGAACCTAAGGGGTAACATCTTCATGCAGAGGGTGATGCATATATGAAACGAGGAAATGGTGGAGGCTGGTACAATTACAACATTTAAACGGCATCTGGATGGGTATATGAATAAAAAGGGTTTAGAGGAATATGGGCCACATGCTGACAAATGAGACTAGATTAGGTACGGATATTTGGTCAGCATGGATGAGTTGGACCAAAGGGTCTGTTTCCACTTTGTACATCGCTATGATGCGATATGGATGTTGCATGTTTTCTCTTGCTGTTCTTACAGTAAGTATGGCAACCCTACCTTCCCATTTTTATTTGCTGTCCTTTCTAAAATGTTTTACCTACAATATATCATTTCCAAAAGGGGCAGCATAGTAAAATCATTCTCCATTTCTGACAGGTATAAAACTGAAGGGGTGCTTTCCAATTTATCTTTAAATATGACAAGAGGGGCCTCGGCAAGATGGCGGCAATTCTGTACAACTGCTGTGGACAGCTCTGCCTAACAGCCCAGGCATACTGGTGTATTTTGCCATCCCTGGCCAACTTATGTGGAGGGATTATTAGTTTAAAACCTGAGAGAACATATATTTGTTAATATTTGGGAGTGGGAAGGATGCCTAAGGGAAAAGGAGCAAGCAAACAGCAGCAGGGAGGACAGTCCCCTGCAGCACCTACCACACCAGACACAGCAGCCTCTCCTGAACCCACCCGGGGACCTGACAGACTCACGGGAATTGGCTGCGGCGATGGAGAGATTTACCTTGAAAGTTGGGGCTGCGATTGAGGAGATCCGTGGGGAGATTCGTGCCCAGATCCAACCTATCGCATCCATGCTGCAGAAGCATGAGCAGGAGATCCAGGGCCTCGGGGAGAGGCTGGAGGAGGTGGAGGGTCAAACAAAGACCTTGGAAGCTGCGATGGAGTCCTCATCCAGTCAGATCCAGGTGCTGGAGCGAGAGATGCGGACCTTGCAAGAACATATCGACGACCTTGAAAATCGAGGTTGGAGGATAAATCTCCGAATTGTCGGGCTCCCTGAAGGTGAGGAAGGTGAGCAGCCAGTCAGCTTCTTTGAAAGCTGGCTGCCGAAGTTTTTGGGCCTTCACATCGAGTCCCGCAGGCTTCAGATTGAAAGGGTTTATCGGGTTACAGTGCACAGGTCAGGGCCAGTGCAGCACCCCCACTCGGTCCTAGTGCACTTCCACTCATATAAGGACAAGCAAAAAGTCATAGAAGCTTCCAGATCCCTCGGAAAAGATCCGTAAGGCACTGCTGTACAAAGGGTCAAAAATCATGTTTTCCAGGATTTCTCTGCAGCTGTAATTCGAAAGAGGAAGTCCTTCAATGAAGTTAAAAAGATGCTGAGGAACCTGGGCATCCAATACTCCATGAGATACCCCGCAGTGCTCCGTTTCAGCCACGAGGACTCAGTTTAAACATTTGACTCAGCGAATAAAGCTAAACATTTTGTAGACACTTTAAAATAGACGGATTGGCCTGAAGAATACGGTTTAATGTTTGTTCTCTTTCTATCATTCCCCATGCTTTCCTTTCCTTTTTTTTATTCCTTTCTTTCTCCCTAATACTTTCCTTGTTGGAAAGGGGGGAAAGACCTTGGAATAAGTTGTTCCTTTTTTTTAATAACTGGATTTTCTGATGGGAAATTTTGTGGATGTTCTTTGTTGTCTCTCCCCTTTTTCTTTTTTGTTCTGTTTCTCTTTTAGTCACAAGTCAGGGTGATATGAAGCCAGGGATGGGTGGAGTGCACATCCTCACTTTGATTTCCTGTTGATTTCAGGATCATCTCCTTGTTTTTTTCTGGCCTTAGGCTGGGGCACAGTCTGGGTTTGAAGGAGCTGTGAAGGAGGGGATGGTTAGGATGAGTGCCCCCTATGGGCAGGGGGAAGAGTCTTCTATTCAAAGTTTTATAGTTGATTTTCTTTGTAGTTTTTTGGTAGTAATAGTTGTTTATATTTATGATAGAGTAGTTTTTGTATATATAGTTCTTTGACTCTATGAGTCTTTATTTACTTCTGCTCGGCGCTTTGTAAGCAGGGTTCTCCCTCTGAGGGGTTGAAGGGTGTCTGAAAGGGGATATGGCTACGTGTCTTATTAAATGGTGCACCTGGAACATTAAGGAAAATCAGTCACCTGTTAAAAGGAAAAAGGTGCTTTCGAGCCTTAAGAGGGAAAGGGTTGATATCGCTTTGTTGCAGGAAACCCATCTTGATGATGGGGAATACCTGAAATAACAACAGGAGGGTTATGACAGGGTATTCTTTTCATCCTTTACTATTAAAAGTAGGGGAGTGGCAGCCCTACTTGAGTTATTTGGATATAGATTTGTCAGTTATCTTAACTAGGGTATTTGTTTAACCAGGATGGTTAGATTTGTCAAGCCCTGGACCCTGGAGGGGGTCTCCTGAGTTAACACACGTATATATACAATGCTCCCGTTCCTTTGTTTGGGAACTTTGTGTTGAGCATAGCTGTTCTGTATTTTGTGGGGTTTTTGGGGGGGTTTTTTGCCTTTTTTTGGTGTTGCTTTGTACAGTGTTAGGGTTTGTCTTGTATTCTTGTCATGATTTGGAGATGCCGGTGTTGGACTGGGATGTACAAAGTTAAAAATCACACAACACCAGGTTATAGTCCAACAGGTTTAATTGGAAGCACACTAGCATTCGGAGCGACGCTCCTTCATCCGGTGGTAGTGGAGGGCTCAATCCTAACACAGAATTTATAGCAAAAATTTACAGTGTGATGTAACTGAAATTATGCATTAAAAAATTGATTGTCTGTTAAGCCTTTCATCTGTTAGAATACCGTGATAGTTTCACATCTTTCATGTGTAAATCACAAAACCTTTTATTGAAAAAGTTGCATTCTCGGATTAGCTGTTAACAATGGTGATAGCTAGACAATGTGTTGAAGGTTCTGGATTAGTGGTGCTGTAAGAGCACAGCAGTTCAGGCAGCATCCGAGCAGCAGTAAAATCGACGTTTCGAGCAAAAGCCCTTCATCAGGAATAAAGGCAGAGAGCCTGAAGCGTGGAGAGATAAGCTAGAGGAGGGTGGGGGTGCGGAGAAAGTAGCACAGAGTACAATAGGTGAGTGGGGGAGGGGATGAGGTGATAGGTCGGGGGGAGGGTAGAGTGGATAGGTGGAAAAGAAATAGGCAGGTAGGACAAGTCATGGGGACAGTGCTGAGCTGGAGGTTTGGAACTAGGCTGAGGTGGGGGAAGGGGAAACGAGGAAACTGTTGAAGTCCACATTGATGCCCTGGGGTTGAAGTGTTCCGAGGCAGAAGATGAGGCGTTCTTCCTCCAGACATCTGGTGGTGAGGGAGCGGCGGTGAAGGAGGCCCAGGACCTCCATGTCCTCGGCAGAGTGGGAGGGGGAGTTGAAATGTTGGGCCACGGGGCTGTGTGGTTGATTGGTGCGGGTGTCCCGGAGATGTTCCCTAAAGCGCTCTGCTAGGAGGCGTCCAGTCTCCCCAATGTAGAGGAGACCGCATCGGGAGCAACGGATACAATAAATGGTATTAGTGGATGTGCAGACAAAACCTTGATGGAAATGGAAGGCTCCATTACGGACTTGGATGGAGGTGAGGGAGGAGGTGTGGGTGCAGGTTTTACAATTCCTGTGGTGGTAGTGGAAGGTGCCAGGATGGGAGGGTGGGTTGTAGGGAGGCGTGGACCTGACTAGGTAGTCACGGAGGAACGGTCTTTGCAGAAGGAGGAAAGGGGTGGGAGGGAAATATATCCCTGGTGGTGGGGTCTTTTTGGAGGTTGGGTAAATGTCGGCAGATGATTTGGTTTATGCGAAGGTTGGTAGGGTGGAAGGTGAGCACCAGGGGCGTTCTGTCCTTGTTACGGTCGGAGGGGTGGGGTCTGAGGGCGGAGGTGCGGGATGTGGACGAGATGCGTTGGAGGGCATCTTTAACCACGTGGGAAGTGAAATTGTGGCCTCTAAAGAAGGAGGCCATCTGGTGTGTTCTGTGGTGGAACTGGTCCTCCTGGGAGCAGATACGGCGGAGGCGGAGGAATTGGGAATACGGGATGACATTTTTGCAAGAGGTAGGGTGGGAAGAGGTGTTATCCAGGTAGCTGTGGGAGTCGGTGAGTTTGTAAAAAATGTCAGTGTCAAGTCGGTCGTCATTAATGGAGATGTAGAGGTCCAGGAAGGGGATGGAGGTGTCAGAGCTCCAGGTAAATTTAAGGTCAGGGTGGAATGTGTTGGTGAAGTTGATGAATTGCTAAACTTCCTCGCAGGAGCACGAGGTGGTGCCAATGCAGACATCAATGTAGCGGAGGAAGAAGTGGAGAGTGGTGTTGGCCCC
Source organism: Chiloscyllium plagiosum (assembly GCF_037043375.1). Classification (NCBI taxonomy): domain Eukaryota; kingdom Metazoa; phylum Chordata; class Chondrichthyes; order Orectolobiformes; family Hemiscylliidae; genus Chiloscyllium; species Chiloscyllium plagiosum. Next base: position 52,828,522 of record NW_028270164.1, on the reverse strand, counting down.
CTGTGTTCTCTGTCTATGACCTGATGTTTAGATTGATTCTAATCTAAAAAGTGAGATAATGGAGTTTTACATGAATTCATGCAGTTTTTGAGCTCAGAGTTCAACATGAATGCATGCAGTTTTTGAGCAAAGTACAATGTAACCCTGCAAGTACAAATTCACCCCACAAAATATATGTGTGCATGTGGGTCTTTGTCTGTCTGTGTCTGCATGCAATCATGTAGAACTCTGAGCTCAAAACCTGCATGAATTCATGTAAAACTCCGTTATCTCACTTTTTAGATTAGAATCAATCTAAATATCATGGCATAGACAGAGAACACAGGGGGCCAACACCTTCAACAAATTAACAAGCTGGTCAGGTGTCAGTGTCTGCAGCACACTCAGGGCTTATTTACTTTTGCAAAGATAGCCTGAAAGAGTTTCCCCTTGTCTTGTTTGTGGTCCATGTACACATCGATAAATCCCGTGTCACGGAGCGCAGCCATGTATGGCTCAGGTGGCCATTTTGTGTCCTTCAACAATCCAGCAGCAACGACTTTCTTCAGAGCTTCCAGGGTCAAGGTGGTGACCATCAGCCCCCCTGTCAAATAACAGATAAATACTCAGCTTTCTGAATTCTTGGAAGGTATGTAAAGAAGGAATCGCAATGTCAAGATCTTCTAGTGAAGAAGTAATCACACCAGTGGAGTCAAGATGGTGGGGATTTGGAAGCAGATATAGCAGCCTACTGTCCTCTGAGGTGAGGGAACAGAAGTTAAGTGGGAAGTGGAAACAGTCACGAGCTGGGATTTTCGAGGGGACTTCTTCTTATCGAGCTCAGACACTTATTCCTTGACCATCAAAACAAATGTGGAAGACCAATTAGAAGGCTTCCAGCATTGGAAGAGCAGCTGATTGTAAGGGAAGATAACAAAAGACAGAGGGCTTCAAGATGGAGATCCCTTTCTGTGAATGTGTCAAAGTTTTAATGAAAAAAACGATTCAGCAAACAGGCCAGCAATGAAGGGAAGCTGGGGAGTGCCCCTTCAAGTTGGCTCATGGCTGCTCTGGTGACTCAGGGAGTAGGGGGAAGTCTCTGGGAGAGGGCAGTTTCCTGCTGGAAAGCAGCTTCCTTGAATTGGCTACTGTTAATGAGCTACCCACACGTGAAAGAATGGCCTTGAGGCAGGAAGGATCCTCAGGTCCGCATGTCAGCCAGTGGGGCGATTTGTAGCTACAGCCCTCATCCCATCATGGTGGGTACCAAATATCCTGCCTACTGCCTGGATTGTCTAACTCTGGAAGAATCAGGGTTGTGATGAACAGGAGGTTGTGGATAATTAAGGGCAGGAGGAGTATTGGCCTCTACCTATTGCCCCTCCCTACCACCTCATTGCACTGGGTTCACTGCACATTGACACCTCAGAATGCATGAACAATCCATAGCAAAGTCAAGTAGCAGCTTTCAAGGAATTGCTACTGGTCCAGAAATCTGAGAGGTTCAGTCAGTCGAGTATGGTGTTTTAGCCCACAGCTTTGAAGCTGCTCAATGATGGTTATGGATCAGCTTCTGGCAATCTGTATCCAGACAATGGAAGATCTCTGGGCAAGAGATTACCAATTAACCCCCCAGTCCTCCCAAAATACAGACCATTGAGCTTCTTAGCAGATTGTCACCCCGTAACTAAAAGCTCCTCAGTCAGACAGACTTGTTAACAATTCTTGGTAATGACACCCACTTCTCGTTGCACATGTACACTTGCTGCAATCAAGAAGTTATGAAGGTCAAGCAGAGAGGTCAGGACTGACTTTCTTGAAGAGAACAGATTCAATCAAAATACTGGAAATCACAATGGATGTGGTCAGAGTAAATAGGGAGAAAATGTTCCCATTTGCGAAAATATCGAGAATGAGAAGGCACTGATGGTTTGTAATTGGCAAAAGAAGCAAAAATGACATGAGAAAACCTTTTCCATGCAGCGAATGACACCAGGAATCGTGGGGTCTGATTTCCAGAGCAGTACCCCAGTGAATTGTAACAATGGGCTGAGCTCCTCCTCTTATATTGTACTATTGATTAGATTACATTACAGTGTGGAAACAGGCCCTTCGGCCCAACAAGTCCACACCGACCCGCCGAAGCGCAACCCACCCATACATTTACCCCGTACCTAACACTATGGGCTATTTAGCATGGCCAGTTCACCTGACCTACACATCTTTGGACTGTGGGAGGAAACCGGAGCACCCGGAGGAAACCCACGCAGACATGGGGAGAACGTGCAAACTCCACACAGCCAGTCGCCTGAGGCGGGAATTGAACCCGGGTCTCAGGCGCTGTGAGGCAGCAGTGCTAAACACAGTGCTACCGTGCCACCCACTTGACTATATTGTTGTAATTATTGACTGATTACATAATTATTGGGCGTGGATTCTATTTTTAAAGATGCTTTTCCTCGACCAGAGAATCTGTGGCTGCTGGTCAGGATGGTGAGGGAGTTATATGGATGGGGTAAGGAGAGGTTACAGAAGAGTGTCCATTCATGCACCAGTCCCTCATAGTTCCAGAAGAAAACTCACATACGTCGTTTAGCTATTGTAGTCTCTCTAACTTTAAGTAAATCTGCGTTTGACTACCAGGCTAATCAGTGACATGTCAATCAAGGGAGATTAGTTGATATGTGACCCCACCATTCCATCCTGACTGCACCATTTCCCTTGAGGTATAGGATTTTTCAGAATTGACCAGCACAACACTCTCTGAATTAGTGGTGCTGGAAGAGCACAGCAGTTCAGGCAGCATCCAAAGAGCTTCGAAAGCCCTTTTGCCCGAAACGTCAATTTCGAAGCTCTTTGGATGCTGCCTGAACTGCTGTGCTCTTCCAGCACACTGATCCAGAATCTGGTTTCCAGCATCTGCAGTCATTGTTTTTACCAGCACAACACTCTACCTGGTTTCATAACTCGGTAAATCTCTCTGCATCCAGATTGCAGATCAGGCCAGTAGTAGTAACAGTTGCAGTGAAATACTCTGTCCACCACGTTGTCTTCCAGAGGGATATGTTCCACACTGCCGTGAAACAATGTCACCTTCCCGGTCTGAATATCAGGCTGCAACCTCCTGCTGGCTACACGGTACATGTATTCAGAGTAATCCAGCCCATAGAGCTTGCCCTACGGCAGCGTAAGGCGTTTAGCAGCTTCCTGCAGACCGAGCCCTGGTCCAAAGCCCAGTTCCAGCACCACACTCTCAGGCTGAATGTCACACAGTTTGACAGCATTCACTTCCACCAATTTACCCTTCCCCTCTAAGAACTTTTTCACCATCCATCCCCAGGGACCCTGCGTTGGTTTGCTCAGTTGTTTGGTGAGGTGATCGAAAAGCATTGCTGCTGCTCACAGAGCTGTGAAAAGTTCCCCTTCCTGTTGCACAACGTGGAACCTCAGCCTTGATGGATGATTGACACAACACCAGGTTAGTCTAACAGGTTTAATTGGAGGCACACTAGACCTTTTGGACTATAACCTGGTGTTGTGTGATGTTTAACTTTGTACACCCCAGTCCAACACCAGCATCTCCAAATCATGGATGATTGACAGCTTGGATGACGATACACTGTGATCCCAGCATCAGTTTACAACCAGACTGAGCCAGTCAGCTGGGCTGAGAGTGTGTACATTAAACTGTTGTTGTTCAGTGACAGTGCTGAGCAAACAGACTGAAAGCAGCCAGAGCACAGCGAGACTCAGAGAAAGGGAGCGGGGGGGGGGGATTGTTCTGAACAGCTCTGCTCCAACTCCTGGGCAGCTCAACATCTCTGTGAGACACATTGCTCTCACTTGGCGAAAGTGAGTACTGCAGATGCTGGAGATTAGAGTCAATAGTATGGTGCTGGAAAAGCACAGCAGGTCAGGCAGCATCCGAAGAGCAGGAATATCGATGTTTCGGGCAAAAGCACGATATCCTTGATTCACATTGTTCTCACTGCAGCTCACAGCAGCAGAACCCAGACTGGTTTCCATACCAAAAGGGCCTCTTACAAGGCAACAAGTAAAACAAATACTTCCAACATGCCCTGTAGGGACAGGAAGGATACGAAACCTCAACAGATTGCAAAGGGGTAGGAGGTCGCAGCCCATACTCTTTAAATTCACCAGTGGGATGTGAGCATCACTGGCTGGCCTTGATCTGATTGCAGTTCAGAGGGCAACCACATTGCTGTCACTCTGGAGTCACAGGTAGGCCAGACCAGGTACAAACAGCAGAATTCTCTCCCTGAAGGACATTAGTAAACCAGAATAGTTTCTTTTGACAATCAACAACAGTTTCACAATCATCAGGTGATTCATAATTCCAGATTTTAAAAATTGAATTCAAATTTCACCATGTGCTGTGCCAAGATTCAAACTCACATCCCCAGATCATTAGCTGAGTTTCTGGATTAATACTCCAGTGATAAGACTCTATCATCACATTCCCAGATGGCACAATGGGCGCTCGGAATTATATAATGGAATCATTGAGTAAAACACAGGAGGTGGTGACTCGGCCAATGTATCTGTTCTGAATCTCTGAAGATTCGTGGGTGGCACGGTGGCACAGTGGTTAGCACTGCTGCCTCACAGCGCCAGAGACCCGGGTTCAATTCCCGACTCAGGCGACTGACTGTGTGGAGTTTGCACGTTCTCCCCGTGTCTGCGTGGGTTTCCTCCGGGTGCTCTGGTTTCCTCCCACAGTCCAAAGATGTGCAGGGTCAGGTGAATTGGCCAGACTAAATTGCCCGTAGTCTTAGGTAAGGGGTAAATGTAGGGGAATGGGTGGGTCGGTGGGTCGGTGTGGACTTGTTGGGCCGAAGGGCCTGTTTCCACACTGTAATATAATCTAATCTAATCTAATAATCAATTCAGCCAGTGCCTTTCTCCCGTTGCTCTGCTAATTTCACATCATGATGTAATTTCTTATTGAAGGACTTGGTTGGCCCTGTCCCAACCCTACACTCAGGCAATGCTTTCCAGATCCTGACCACCTCATGTCGCCATCATTTCTTTCACAGAATACTTGCTATCTGGGTTCTCTGCATCTTGATCCCACATTGGGAATAGGAACGGTTTTGTCCCATCCATTCTGTACAAACACGATTATTTTGAACATTTCAATCAAATCTCTTCTCAAGTTTCTGTTCACCAAGGAAACCAGTTCCAACTTCTCCAATGTCCCCATAGAACGGACGTTCCTCACCCAGGGATAGATCAAGAACTAAACAGCACCGATTGAAAGCAGTTGGCAAAAGAAACAAAAATGATAAGAAGACACTTTCCATGCAGCAAGTGGTTAGGGTCGAGGTCACAGTGTCTGAGAGTGTGGTGTGGGCAGGTTCGACCAAGGCTTTTGAAAGGAAATTGAGATAGTGTCCGGAAAGGTTCGAGTGTGCAGGGCTGGATGAGGATGGTAACTGAGGCAAAGACAGTAAAATGTACAGTAGGAAGGCCAGTGCCATGGCCGAATGGCCTCCTGTTGTGCTATAGCAATTTTCTAGGAGGCTTCAAAATTTGCTTTATCCAGGAAATCACCCGAACAGGTTGTCTTGGCAACATGCCATTCAAAAACAAGAAAGCTGCAGGGAGTGCTGCCAGGACTCCACAGTTTACAGCACATTGGTCTGGATATTCCCGAGAGTGGCACCCACTGTCGGGATTTTCCTTTCCATTAACACTGAGCTCTGCATTTCTAGCTGGAAATTCTGATCCCAGCTCCTTCATACATTCAGGACAAAGCTGAAATGAACCCAGCTCCCTATGGGGCAGGATAGTTAACATAGAACAGTATAGCACAGGTCAGGCTCTTCGGTCCCCAATGTTGTGCCGACATTATATCCTACTCTAAGATCAAACGAAGCTACATACCCTACATTTTACTATCATCCATGTGCCTATCCAAGAGTCGCTTAAATGTCCCTAATGTATCTGACTCTACTCCCACTGCTGGCAGTGCATTCCACATACCCACCACTCTCTGACATCTCACCTAAAACCTTCCTCCAATCACCTTAAAAGTATGTCCCCTCCTGATAGCCATTTCTACCCTGGGAAAAAGTCTCTGACTATCCACTCTATCTATACCTCATCATCTTGTAAACCTCTTCCAAATCACACCTCTCATCCTTTTTCGCTCCAGAGAGAAAAGCCCTAGCTCCCTCAACCTTTCCTCATAAGACACGCCTTCCAATCCAGGCAGCATCCTGGTAAATATCCTCTGCTCCCTTTCTAAAGATTCCAAATCCTTCCTATAATGAGGTGACCAGAACTGAACACAATATTCTAAGTGTGGTATAACCAGGAATTTATCGCAGCTTTACCTCACAGCTCTTAAACTCAATCCCCCACTAATGAAAGCCAATACACCATATGCCTTATTAACAACCCTATCAACTTGGGTGGCAACTTTGAGGGATTTATGGATGTGGACCCCCAAGATCACTCTGTTCCTCCACACTGCCAAGAATCCTGCTTCTAACACGGCAATTTGCGTTCAAATTCAACCTTGCAAAATGAATCACTTCACACTTTTCCTGGTTGAAATCCATCTGCCACTTCTCAGATCAGCTCTACATTCTGTCAATGACCCATTGCAACCTACAACAGCCCTCCACTCGATCCACCACTCCACCAACCTTCATGTCATTGGCAAACGTACTAACCCACCCGTCCACTTCCTCATCCAGGTCAATTATAAAAATCACAAAGAGCAGAGGTCCCAGAACAGATCCCTGCAGAACACTACTGGTCACCAAGCTACAGGCTAAATACTTTCCATCTACTAACACCCTCTGTCTTCTTTCGGTCAGCCAAATCTGTATCCAGGTAGCCAGATTTCCCTGCAACCCATGTCTCCTTACTTTCTGAATGAGCATACCATGGGGAACCTTATCAACTGGTGTATGAAATCCATATACACCGCATCCAATGTTCTACCTTCATCAATGTGATTTGTCACATCCTCAAAGAATTCAATAAGGCTTGAAGGCATAACCTGCCCCTCACAAAGCCATGCTGACTATGTCTAATCAAACTATGATTTTCCAGGTAATCATATGTCCTGTATCTCAAGCTCCTCTCCAATAATTTGCCCACCACAGACGTAAGACTAACTGGTTTGTCATTCCCAGGGTTATTCCTATTCCCTTTCTTGAACAAGGGAATAACATTTGCCACCCTCTGAATGCAAAGATCATTGCCAAAGGCGTAGCAATCTCTTCCAACGCTTCCTGTAGTAACCTTGGGTATATCCTATCTGGCCCAGGAAATTTATTTATCCTCATGTTTTTCAAAATTTCCAGAACATCCTCCTTCTTAACATCAACCTATTCGAGCGTATCAGCCTGTTTCATGCTGTCCTCACAAACGACAATGCCCTTCTCAAAAGTGAATATTGAAGAAAAGTATTCATTAAGGGCCTCCCCTACCTCCTCCGACTCCAGGCACAAGTTCCCTCTACCATCCCTGATCAGCCCTACCCTCACTCTGGCCATCCTGTTGTTCCTCACATAAGTGTAGAATGCCTTAGGATTTTCCTTATTCCTACCCATCAAGACTGTTTCATGTCCCATTCTTGCTCTCCTATGTTCATTCTTTAGTTCGTTCCTGGCTACCTTGTAACCCTCTAGAGCCCTGTTGATCCTTCTTCCCTCAATCTTAAGTAAGCTTCCTTCTTCCTCTTGACTGGATGTTCCACATCGCTTGTCATTCACGGTCCCTTCACCCGACCATCCCTTCCTCACCTCAGTGGGACAAACCTGCCCAACACTCACACCATGTGCTCCCTAAAGCACCTCCACATTTCGGTCGTGCATTTCTCTGAGATTATCTGTTCTCTAACTGATCCATCCTCTTAGTACATCACCCTTATTCCTGACACTTCTTGCAGTAAAGTAAAAACACAGCAACAATCACACTGTCTGCAACTTTGCCCTATCAGCTGTCTATCCTTCCTCATAAATTCTCTGCACGCCATATCTGCCTGTTCACCAGCTTTCCCATCCTTTGATCTGTAGCTCTGGTTCCCAATTTCTGCTGCACAGTTCCTGCCTAATAACACTGTGATTCCCCTCCCTCAATTCAATACTTTCCCATACCATTTGCTCCTATCCCTCTCCATGACTATAGTATAGGTCAGGGAGGTATGATCACTACCATCAAAAGCTCTCCCACTGAGAGATCTGACACCTGACCAGGTTCATTTCCAAGCACCAAATCCAATATGGTCTCCCCTCTAGTCGGCCGATCTACATATTGAGTCAGGAATCCTTTCTGGATATACCTGACAAAATCTGCTCCAAACAAATTATTTAACTAAGAAGGTTCCAATCAATATTAGGCAAGTTGAACTCACACATGACAACAACCCTGTTACTTCTGCACCTTTCCAAAATCTGCCTCCCAATCTGCTCCTCCTCAATTGCTATTTGAGGGTCTGTAGAAAACTCCCAATAAAGTGACTGCTCCTTTCCTGTTTCTGACTTCCACCCATACTGGCTCAGTAGACAAACCCTCCTCGACGACCTTCCTTTCTGCAGCTGTAATACTAGCCCTGATTAGCAATGCCACTCCCCCACCTCTTTTACCTCCCTGCCTATTCATTTTGAAATGAATAGAACATGCAACAACCATTCTTGCCCCTGTGAACATCATAGCTCCAAGTACTGATCCATGCTCTAAGTTCATCATCCTTATTTGTGATACTTCTTGTATTAACATCGACACATTTCAACGCCTCACATTGACTGCAACATTGCCCTATCAACTGTCTATCCTTCCTCACAGACTCTCTCCACACCGTCTCTGCCTGTTCACCTGATACCACATTCTCTGATCCGTAGGTCCGGTTCCTAACCCTCTGACAATCTAGTTTAAATCCTCACGAAGAGATCTGGCAAACCTCCCGCTCCGGATATTGGTACCCCTCCGGTTCAGGTGCAACCCTTCCTCCTTGTACAGGTCCCCCCTCTCCAGAAGATATCCCAATGATGCACATATTTGAAGCCCTCCGTTCTACACTGGCTCTGCAGCCACGTGTTCAGCTGCACTCGCTCTCCATTCCTAACCTCACTAGCCTGTGGCATCAGAGGCAATCCTGAGATCACTACTCTGCACATCCTGCGTTTAGCTTCCAACCTAACTCCTTATATTCACTTTTCAGGTCCTCATCCCTTTTCCTAGCTACGCCATTGGCACCGATGTGTATCACAACTTCTGCTGCTCACCCTCCCCAGAATCCTGTACACTTGATCCAAGCCATCCCTGACGCTGGCACCCGGGAGGCACATACCATCTGGGAGTCTCATTCGCGACCACAGAGTCGCCTGTCTGTTCCTGTAACCATTGAATCTCCTTTCATGGTCACTCTCCTGTTCACCCCCAACCCCGTGGTAGGTCCCTCTCACATCAGTATCCAAAGCTTTATTTTATTATCGTGTGGAACGGCCATAGTGGATCCCTGCACTGTCTGCCTAATTCCTTTCCCTCTCCTGACAGTCACCCAGCTATCTTTATCCTGTAACTTAGGTGTGACTACCTCCCTATAACTCCTCTCTATCATCCCTTCAGCCTCCTGAATGATCCAAAGTTCATCCAGCTCCAGATCCAGTTCCCTAAGGCAGTCTGTGAGGAGCTGGAGTTGGTGCACTTCTCACAGGTGAAGTCAACAGAGACATGAGTGGTGACCCTTAACTCCCACATCCTGCAAGAGGAGCATGTGACTGTCCTAGCTTCCATACCCTCTGCTCTAAATCGCCAAAAGACTTTTAAAAAAACCTTACCAACCTCCCACACATAGTCCTTTTCTTGGTTAGAGGAGGAGGATGGGTAGGGGACACTACATGTGTAGTGTTTTGGGTTTAGCCATTGCCTGAATATATTAGTTCACTTACCCAGCAGTCCCCGTGTTCACTCCCCCTCCTGTTCAGCCTTCACTCTGCTGATTCACGAGGTAAGTATTTTACATTCAACCTTATCTTGCCAGCTGCCCCCTGGCTCACACTCTCTCGACTCCCGCTGCTGAGAAGTTGAGGGAGGTACAAACCATGTCCCCCTTTTGCTGCAGTCAGTTGCTATGGTCTGAGTGTGGGTTAAATTCCGACTGACAGAGGTCACCATGAAGGATTCTCCTTCTCACTCCTTCCCCTCCCTAAGGTGTGGTGACCCTCAGGTCAAACTTCCATCAGTCATCTTTCCCTCTAATGAGAGAGCCCTGTGCTCCTCTGGGATGGTGGTCACTTTATCTTTATCTCTGATATTTAAATTTTCAGCAGCACAGCCAGCACATTCACAACTTAAAGGTGTAAGTATGTGAGATAACGATGTGTCATGTACAGAACCTTGCTGAAGTAGAGAAGAGAACTGCCCTCTTAAAGACAATCGGAGCATGATGAGACCATATCCCATTCTTCCTTCTCGCTTTTCCAGTAGCTTGGTCTGCTCTGTGCATCTTCTCTTCATTTTCCACTCCTGCTCAATTCCAAAGGGAAGACCTGCAAGGACAATGCCCTGATTGGGAAGTCAGCTCATTAAACAAGAGCCTAACCATCAGTGAAACTAAATACTGCAGCATCAGCCAAACCACCTCCTGAAGACTATTGAATGTTTAGACGGGTATCACTCAAAAAGCAAATGTACCAGCAGCAAGAATACCTAACTCAGCAAAATTGTGCTGATGGACATCTTTTATGTTGTTTGACATTATGTTCTGTTATGTAAGACTAAGAGAAAGCATAGGCTGGATCTCTGCTCCTGAAAATGGCAGCATTAGTGTCATTACAGCATTGCACACTAACTGATCTGCCCACTCTACCAGCTGCCGATATTCAAGTGGCAATTGTGCAAATCTCTTTATCCATCTGGCATCTGCTGCACATCTCATCAGATGTTGGTACTGTATGCATATTAGAAATGCTGGTTGTTATGCCCAGACCCCTGGCAAATTTCCCCAATTTATCAGAATTAGAATTAGTCTTCATTGTCACATGTACTCAAGAACAGGAGTACAGTGAGAAGTGTACATAGCCGCCATTCTCGGTACCACCTTAGGTACAAAGATACCAAGGTACAAAATCTTAGGTACAATGTAGAAAAACAAAGAAGTAAGTTAGAAGTTCAGCATAATACTCTTTCTTTAGCCATGGGCCTGCAGACACTCCTGCTGGGCTTTCCCCAGGAGGGCTTCCACTCCCCGTGCTGGACTTGATCTCCTCTGCACTGCCATCTCGCTGCCAACTGCCAGAGTCCCACTCATCAGCCACCTCACCAGCGAATACCATCCAGGTTCACCAGCCTCCTCACCACCGAATGCCATCCGGAATCACCACCGCTGACCCCCATCCGGACTCACCACCGCTTCACTGCCGAATGCCACCTGGGAATCACCAGCTACCTCACCACCGACTGCTCTGGACCTCAACAATGCTACAATGCTTCTGAGTGCTAGAGATCTGATTGGCTTACCAGCCACCTCATTACTGAGAGCTGAAGTCTCACTCCATCACCTCCCGGGCAAGTAAGCTTTATAAAAAGCGAAGAAAGAGAAAAGAAATGAGAAAAGAAGAAGAAAAAAAGAAAAAATAGCATTTTTTCCAATTCCAGACAGGACACTAAAACTGTTAATTATTCACCATCCCCTTGTTTTATCGCAACAAAGTTAATTTATTAACAATTCCTTCCATTATGGATAACATTTTCTCAGCTCTAAATGAACTTAGTCTGTCTCTCTATTCAGACAGCCACTTAATTTACATATGTAGCCAAGTTTGGCTGTATCAATCCTCGTATAAAAAACATGTAATGGAATTAGAAGTTGAAAACCTTCATTTTGCTTCTGGGGTTGTGACACAGGTAACCATACAGTTTTAAAAGCCAACCTTAGATCCCAGTGCATTTAGATCCTTGAATTTTTGCAGTGGTCCAGGACATGCACCCCCAGCATAACAAGGCTAACTTTCAGTAACCATAAATAGTTACCACAATAAATAGTTTCTTTGCCACATAGAAGGGAGTCAAGAGAGACAGTGGAAGGCAAGACGAGGAAAGTATTTAAATTCATTAATTTCAATTGTTAGAATTCAAATTGCAATGAGGTGTATTGGTCTGAAAGCTCGACACAATAACAGCCAACTTTTCAAAGCTTCTGTTGACAGTTGGGGTGTATGTGAAACACCATTTTGAGCAGCATAACCCCAGTGTGAAGATTACATTACAGATTACATTACAGTGTAGAAACAGGCCCTTCGGCCCAACAAGTCCACACCGACCCACCGAAGCGAAACCCACCCATACCCCTACATTTACCCCTTACCTAACACTACGGGCAATCTAGCATGGCCAATTCACCTGACCCTGCACATCTTTTGGACTGTGGGAGGAAACCGGAGCACCCGGAGGAAACCCACGCAGACACGGGGAGAACGTGCAAACTCCACACAGTCAGTCGCCTGAGGCGGGAATTGAACCCGGGTCTACAGGCGCTGTGAGGCAGCAGTGCTAACCACTGTGCCACCGTGCCGCCCAAAGTAGCCACCCATGAAGTATTCATGTCAGTAGTGATGGGAGAGAAATGTCAAGGATATTGTGGAACTACATCACCAAGAAGCAGTTTGTGTGTTACAGGTTGCTGTACAGGTGTTTTAAAATGCAAGGTGACACCAGCAGCATTGATTCAATTCCTGTACCAGCTGAGATCACTATGAAGGCCCCACCTTCTCAACTTCACCATTCGTCTGAGGTATAATGACTGTCAGGTTAAAGGCTCCACCAATCATCTCGCCCCAGTGATAGTGTAGCCAATGGTCCACTGGGATGAAGGCAACTTTCATTTTCAGCGTTACTGGCTCCAGTGTAGTTTTCCAATGCTGTGTGTGCAGACACCACTATAATCAGGGACAGGAGAAGGATTTGACCCATTAAGCCTGCTCCTCCATTTCATGAGATGACATAGAGTCCAAAACTGTACCTATTACTTCAGTCTTACTGAAATTCGACACCAGGTTATAGTCCAACAGAGCCATAGAGTCATAGAGATGTATAGCATGGAAACAGACCCTTCGGTCCAACCTGTCCATGCCGACCAGATATCCCAACCCAATCTACTCCCACCTGCCAGCACCCGGACCATATCCCTCCAAACCCTTCCTATTCATATACCCATCCAAATGCCTCTTAAATGTTGCAATTGTACCAGCCTCCACTACATCCTCTGGCAGCTCATTCCATACATGTACCACCCTCTGTGTGAAAACATTGCCCCTTCGGTCTCTTTTATATCTTACCCCTCTCACCCTAAACCTATAGCCTCTAGTTCTGGACTCCCCGACCCCAGGGAAAAGACTTTGTCTATTTATCCTATACATGCCCTCATAATTTTGTAAACCTCTATAAGGTCACCCCTCAGCCTCCGATGCTCCAGGGAAAACAGCCCCAGCCTATTCAGCCTCTCCCTGTAGCTCAGATCCTCCAACCCTGGCAACATCCTTGTAAATCTTTTCTGAACCCTTTCAAGTTTCACAACATCTTTCCGATAGGAAGGAGACCAGAATTGCACGCAATATTCCAACAGTGGTCTAGCTGCAACATGACCTCCCAACTCCTGTACTCAATACTCTGACCAATAAAGGAAAGCATACCAAACGCCTTCTTCACTATCCTATCTACCTGTGACTCGACTTTCAAGGAGCTTTGAACCTGCACTCCAAGGTCTCTTTGTTCAGCAACACTCCCGAGGACCTTACCATTAAGTGTATAAGTCCTGCTAAGATTTGCTTTCCCAAAATGCAGCACCTCGCATTTATCTGAATTAAACTCCATCTGCCACTTCTCAGCCCATTGGCCTATCTGGTCCAGATCCTGTTGTAACCTGAGATAACCCTCCTCGCTGTCCACTACACCTCCAATTTTGGTGTCATCTTCAAACTTACTAAGTCTGGCTGCTCCAGCCACAAACTCCTCAGGCACATCAAAACCCTCAAGTCCAGCATGCACCACTATAGGACAGTCATCCACCATCTGAGCTGTGAACTCCAAGGAAAAGAAGACCTTCACTCGCATGGGTGCTATTTACAAATAGAATCTCACATTTGTCAATATTTTGGCACGTTAAACTATCATTTGTCTGATCAACAGATATTTCAGATGCAGCTGCAAGAATGAAGCTATCGTGGCTACCGTTCCTCTGTGATGACAGGACCCTACCTGAAGCAGTAGGACTCTTTCCTTAACTAAAGCACGTCTGCCTAACTTGAGTGTCGTTACAGGAGTTATGATGACAAAGACCTTTGACCTAAATACCCACAACAAGAAACATTGTAGTGCATTATTGTCCAGCAGATACTTTAAGCAACCATATATTTTTCATTTCTTGGAAACTATAAACTGAAATGAAAGTTAGACACATATACAGTGAAATACAAGAGAGTTTTGCAATTTGAAAATCAAGTGTTACATATTGTTGAGCATGATATTGTATTAATTTATTAAAATAAGGAAAGGTTCCACATCATCTATGATCATCATGACCACATCTTAGAGGTCTGCACTAGGTGCCCTGGAAGTAGCTACATGTTTAAATTAAGGAAATTATCCCTGACAACAGCATTCTGATTGGTTGAGATGCAACATGTTCACAGCGCCAGGGACCAGAGTTTGATTACAGCCTCGAGTCTGTGTGGAGTTTTCATATTCTCCCCAAGTCAGCATGGGTATCCTCCGCATTTGGATGGGTATATGAACAGGAAGGGTTTGGAGGGATATGGGTCGGGTGCAGGCAGGTGGGACTAGTTTGGGTTGGGATATCTGGTCGGCATGGAAGAGTTGGACCAAAGGGTCTGTTTCCATGCTGTACATCTCTATGACTCTATGCGCAGGTTAGGTGAATTGGCCATACTAGATTGCCTGTGGTGTTCAGAGTTTCCTGTAGGATTGCCTGTAGGTTAGGTGCGTTAGTCAGGGATAAATGTAGAGTAGGGGAATGGGCCTGGGTGGGATACTCTTCGGAGGGTCAGTGTGAACCTGTCAGGCCAAATGGCCTGTTTCCACACTGTAGGGATTCTCTGATCCGAAGTTAAAAATTTAAGCTAATGTCAGCAAATGTCGAAGAAACATCAGGAGCCTGCAGACTGAAAGTATCCCTCTCTGCGAGGGGAAATGACAGCAGTGTTAAAGCAGGGATTGATAGTTTCTGTGAGCCAAAAGAATTAAGGTAGAATCATAGAAATGTACAGCAGAGAAACAGACCCTACAGTCCAACTCATTCATATCGATCAGATATCCTAAATTAATCTGGTACCATTTGTCACCATTTGGCCCATATCCCTCTAAACCCTTCCTGTTCCGGTATTTGGCACAAAGACGAGTATTTAGATTTGCCAAGACATCACTAAATGATGGAATGAGGTTGTGAAGCTAAATGACCTGTTGTTTCTTTGTAGTGTTGCATGTGCACGGTGTTCCTTCTATGTCGTGCACTTTCCTCATTGCTCTGCTAATTGCTTGTGAGTGGGTTATATCCTCGATAAATGTTGTTAAATATTTGCATTGATTTTGAATACTGATGACAGTATCATCTTCACTGTTCAATAAAGAAATATTAATATGGCTTGAACTAAATCGACACATTACCTGTTGCCATAGTCTTAATTGGTTGTTCAGGTTGGAAATAATTGGATATATAAATCCCTGAGACTGGGACGAGCTGTATTTTTGATCGGCTTTTTAAATTATGAGACAGGGACATTACCAGGAGTTATTGAAGCTTTTTATTTTACAGTGTTATTGTGATCCCAGAGCATTTGTGAGGTACAGAAATGATGCACCAACTGCATTAGTTTGAATTGCTGCATTCAGTTCTCGTGTCTTTGGAATTTCTCATTAAATATTAGAATCAGCAGCAATTGAAACCTATCCTTTTTTTGAAACTAAATGTTTCCATAACTGAGCCCACCTCATAACATCCAACTGGTTGTGACTAGCTCAGCAAAAAGGACATTTTCTTCTGTTCTCTTACGTGTTATTAAATGGACCAGACATGGGAATTTAAATATCAGGGTCTTGTATGATTCCAGGTTCAGATTCAAATTAGGCCAATCAGTTTAAATCATACCCTGAAAAATTCCAAACTCCAATCAAGTTTGAGTTTACTTTATTGACAATCTTAAAAGCCAATGACACAATCCAATGCTGTTGTGGGTATGAGACATGGGAACAGGTGGTAGGAGAACTTCCAAGCCACCAGCATCTGCAGACTGCCCAGAGAATAGCTCTCATAATGGTACTTTATCGATTAGTGACCTGTGAAACAGAAATCCCTGAGAAAATCTGATTTTCTAACCATTTCAAACCACTACCCCAATCCCATGTGCTTAATT
Organism: Chiloscyllium plagiosum; assembly: GCF_037043375.1. NCBI lineage: Eukaryota > Metazoa > Chordata > Chondrichthyes > Orectolobiformes > Hemiscylliidae > Chiloscyllium > Chiloscyllium plagiosum. The sequence goes on along the minus strand of NW_028270164.1, from coordinate 52,812,137 downwards.
TTACACATTAATATCTTATGTGGGACTTGTTCTGAAAATCAAAATAAAACACATCCACTGGCTCCCCCTAATCATCTCCTACTAGTTACATCCTTGAAGAATTCCAGTAGTTTGCCAAGCATGGCTTCCCTTCTATAAATCCATACTGACTGTGTCTGGTTCTAAAATTGTTTTCTAAGTGCTCTGCTATAAAATCCTGTTAATAGACTCTCGCATCTTTCTGCTCTCAACATCAGACTCACTGATCTATAATCCCTGTTTTCTCTCGACCTCCCTTTTTAAACAGTGGGGTTACATTAGCTAAAGTCCCTATGTTTGCAATCATTTCTGGTACATTATTCATGCCCTCCTTTGTGAAGACAGAAACAAACAAAATTGTAGTTCGTCAGTCACTTCGTTTTCCCCATTCTGAATTACCCGCTTTCTGCTTGTAAGGGACTGACATAAGTTTTCACCAATCTTTTTCTTTTCAAATACTGATATAATTCACATTTACAGTCAATTCTTACATTCTCTGCAAGCTTACTCTCATCCTCTCTCCTTCTTACTCAATCCCTTGGTCCTCCTTTGCTTGTGAACCATTCCCAATCCTCAGGTTTATTGTTTTTCCTTTCCAATTTGTATCTCTTTTTCATATCTCTAAGTTTCCTTGTAACCCATGATTTTATGACTGCTCTCTTTGCACTCTTGCGCCAGACCGGATTAAACATTTTTTGTTTATCACCCATTCACTCCTGAGTGTTTGCCACTGCCTATCCAGTGTCATTCCTTTCAGGAACATTTCCCAAACCATCATAGCCAACTCATACCCAGTATACCATCGTAGCTTCCCTTATGAAGATTCAGGACACGAGTCTCAGAACTAATTATCTCCAGTATACAGGAGGTTGAGGGTAGTGAGGTCAGGGATAGGTTTACAAGGTCGTGAGAGGGAACCAGCAATCAGTATGTTGGTTTGAAATGTGTGTACTTCAGTGCCAGGAGCATCCAGAATAAAGTGGGTGAACTTGCAGCATGGGATGGTACCTGGGACTTTGATGTTGTGGTCTTTTCAGAGACATGGCTAGAGGAGGGACAGGAATGGTTGTTGCAGATTCTGGGATTTAGATGTTTCAGTAAGAACCAAGATGATGGTAAAAGAGGGGGGCACTGTGGCATTGTTGTTCGAGGGTAGTATTACAGCAGCTGAGAGAACGTTTGAGGACTCATCCACTGAGGAAGTTTGGGCTGAGGTTAGAAACAGGAAAGTAGAGGTCACCTGTTGAGAGTTTTTACAGGCCTCCAAATTGTTCCAGGGATGTAGAGGAAAGGATAGCAAAGATGATTCTCGATAGGAATGAGAGTAACAGGGAGTTGTTATGGGGGACTTCAACTTCGCCAATATTGACTGGGGATACTACAGTTCAAGTAGTTCAATGTGTGCAGGAGGGTTTTTTCACACAGTATGTAGACAGACCAACAAGGGGAGATGCCATACTGGATATGTTACTGGGGAATGAACCCGGCCAGGTGTTAGACTTGAAAGCAGGTGAGCACTTTGGCGATAGTGACCATAATTCAGTTATGTTTACAAAGGCAATGGGCAGGGATAGGTATATACTACAGGGAAAGAGGTCTAACTTGGGAAAAGGCAATTATGATGTGATTAGGCAAGATTTAGGATGGGGAAGGAAACTGCAGGGGGTGGACACTCTTGAAATGTGGAGCTTCGGAGTATACTTAAGAGGGAAATCAGGAGGGCAAAAAGGGGACATGAGATAGCTTTGGCAAATAGGGTTAAGGAGAATCCAAAGGTTTTTTACAAACAAATTAAGGACAAAAGGATAACTAGGGAAAGAATAGGGGCCCTCAAAGACCAGCAAGGCAGCCTTTGTGTACAGCTGCAGAAGATGGGGGAGATACGAAACAAGTTTTTTCTATCAGTGTTTACTGTGGAATAGGACATGGAAGATATAGAATGTAGGGAACTATAACAGAGGAGGAAGTGCTGGATGTCTTGAAATGCATAAAAGTGGATAAATCCCCACAACCTGATCAGGTGTACCCGAGAACTCTGTGGGAAGCTAGAGAAGTGATTGCTGGGCCTCTTGCTGAGATATTTGTAAGATTGATAGTCACAGGTCAGCTGCTGGAAGACGGAGGTTGGCTCATGTGGTGCCATTATTTAAGAAAAGTGGTAAGGCCAAGCCAGGGAACTATACACCAGTGAGCCTAGCATCAGTAAGGCATTCGACAAGGTACCCCATGGGAGACTGCTCAGCAATGTTAGATCTCATGGAATACAGGGAGAAATAGCCACTTGGATACACAACTGGCTCAAAGGTAGAAGACAGAGGGTGGTAGTGGAGGGTTGTTTTCCAAACTGGAGGCCTGTGACCAGTGGCATGCCACAAGGATCGGTACTGGGTCCACTACTTTTCATCATTTATACAAATGATTTGGATCGGAGCATTGGAGGTAGAGTTAGAAAGTTTACAGATGACACCAAAATTGGAGGTGTAGTGTACAGCGAAGAAGGTTACCTCAGATTACGAAATCTTGATCAGATGGAACAATGGGCTGAGGAATGGCAGATGGAGTTTAATTTCGATAAATGTAAGGTGCTGCATTTTGGGAAAGCAAATCTTAGCAGGACTTATACACTTAATGGTAAGGTCCCAGGGTGTGTTGCTGAACAAAGAGACCTTGGAGTGCAGATTCATAGCTCCTTCAAAGTACAGTCGCATGCAGTTAGGATAGTGAAGAAGACATTTACTATGCTTTCCTTTTTTTTGTAAATATATTTATTAGCAAATTTGTTTTAACTTTACAAACATATAAAATTATTGAAAAATACAATCAATAACAATATCAGTATAATAAAAAGAAAAAAATCACAAAATACACAACAACTACTGTCTACCTACCCTCTAATACAAAACAACCCCTAACACTGTGCAAAGCAACACCAAAATAAAGAAAGAAAAGCAAAAAAAAAACAAAAATCCCACAAAATACAGAACAGCTATGCTCAACACAAAACTCCCAAACAAAGGAACGGGAGCATTGTATTAATTCAGGAGACCCCCTCCAGGGCCCAGGGCTTGACAAATCTAACCATCCTGGTTAAACAAATGCCCGAGTTAAGATAACTGACAAATCTGTTCCCAAATAACTCAAGTAGGGCTGCCATATCTTATAAAAATGGTCTGTTGTGTGATACACCATGTTTGTGAAAAGTTCCAAGGGAATGTGCTCCATAATTAATTTCTGCCATTCCAGCAAGCCCGGCGGGTTCTCAGACACCCAGTTCATCAGAATATTCTTCTGTGCACAATATGCAAGAATATTAAACAGTTTCTTCCCATGCCCATCTAAAGATGGTAAATTTGGTCGACCTAAGAGGAGAGATATCGGGTCTTCTTTGACTTCAGTCCTCAATACCCTCCCGATCTCTCCCGCCACCACGCTCCAATAAACACGGAGTCTGTGGCATGTCCAGAAGCAATGGGTAAGAGTACCTCCACTTATTTTACATTTGGGGCACAGTGAAGATGCCCCTTTTTTAAACTTCGCCAGGCGGTCTGGTGCCAGATGAGCAGAACTTTTAACTGCGTAGCGCATGTCCTGTTACAGATTGAGATCTTTCGAGTACTCTCCCATATATTCTCCCATGTTTCAGAAGAGATCTCCACTCCTAGCTCTTGCTCCCAGACTTCACATAACCGGTTAATATCCTGCCAGGTCCTGCCACCCAGCAGGCGATAGAGGGCACTAACCGAGTGCTTGTGGAACGTAGCAACAACCTCTCTGTATCGGGCTTATAGGGCTTAGTGAGAAGCTTAGTCTTCTTCTGGATGAAATCCCTAACCTGAAAATAACGGAAAAGATCTCTGCTGGGTAACCCGTATTTGCAGCTCAGTTGCTCAAAAGACATCATAACCTCCCCCTCAAACAAATCTCCCAAACTAGAAACTCCTCTCACTGCCCATAGTTTGAACGCTGAGTCCATCATCCATGGTCGGAACCCTGGCTTAAGTGGGAAAGTCTTGGATAAACAACTCTCATTCTGAGGCATCACCCTCCAAGCCTTGACTGTACTAATGACAATTCAGTTCTGGCAGTGATCCATAACTGTCCTCATCTTATCCATGAACAACAGGTTAATAAGAGGGCACTTTGCCTGGGAGGCCTCAATATCCAACCATATTGAGTTTGGATCGTTACCTACCAATCACAGACAAAGGACAGCGGGGAACTCAATTGATACCTCCTGATGTCTGGGAGATCAACTCCTCCCCCTCCTTGAGGCAACTGCAATTTAGTAAGTTTGATGAGGGGCCGCCCACGATGCCAGACAAAGGAACCAAACCATCCCATAAGCTTCTGCAGCGTTGACCTGGGAAACATTATAGGGAGCATATGCATGGGATAAAGCCAACGAGGAAGAACATTCATCTTAATGAGAGATATTCGGCCCAGCATTAAAAAGGCATCTGGATGGGTATATGAATAGAAAGGGTTTGGAGGGATATGAGCAGGGTGCTGGTAGGTGGGACTAGATTTGGTTGGGACATCTGGTCAGCATGGATGAGTTGGATTGAAGGGTCTGTTTCCGTGCTGTGCATCTCTATGACTCTATAACAGCTACTGCGGGTCTTTGATAAGTATATACTTATCAGGCAGGAAGGTAATTGTCGAGAGAGGGAGCCATGGCTTACGAAAGAAGTTGAAGTTCTTTCCAAGAGAAAGAAGAAGGCTTATGTGAGGATGAGGTGTGAAAGCTCACTTAGGGAGCTTGAGAATTATAGGTTAGCCTCAAATATCTAAAGAGAGAGCTAAGAAGAGCCAGGAGGGGACATGAGAAGTTGTTGGCTGATAGGATGAAGGAAAACCCTAAGGCCTTCTATAGGTATATCAGGAATAAAAGAATGATTCGAGTAAGATTCGGGCCAATCAAAGATAGTACTGGGAAGTTGTGTGTGGAATCTGACAACATAGGGGAAGTGCTAAATGAATACTTTTCATCATATTTGGAAAGGGAAATGTTCGTGAGAATACGGAGATACAGACTACAAGATTAGATGGGATTGAGGTTGACAACAAAGAGGTTTTAGTAATTTTGGAAGATCTGAAAATAGATAAGCCCCCTGGGCCGGACGGGATTCATCCTCGAATTCTCTGGGAAGCCAGGGAGGAGATTGCAGAGCTTTTGGCTTCGATCATTGTTGACAGGTGTAGTGCCAGAAGACTGGAGAATAGCAAATATTGTTCCTTTGTTTAAGAAGGGGAATAGAGACAACCCTGGTAATTATAGGCCAGTGAACCTTACTTTGGAAAGGTGTTGGAAAAGGGTATAAAAGATAAGATTTATAATCATCTGGAAATAACAATTTGATTAGGGATAGTCAACACGGTTTTGTGAAGGGTAGGTCATGCCTCACGAACCTTATTGAGTTCTTGAGGTTCTGATTTGGGGCCATTGCTGTTTGTTTTTTATTAATGATCTGGATGTGGGCGTAGAAGGATGTGTTAGAAAATTTGTAGATGACACTAAGGTAGACAGAGTTGTGGATAGTGTCGAAAGATGTTGTGGGTTACAGAGGGACATAGATAGCATGCAAAGCTGGGCTGAGAAGTGGGAAATGGAGTTTAATGTGGAAAAGTGTGAAGTATTCACTTTGGAAGAACTAACAGGAATGCAGAGTACTGGGCGAATGGTAAAAGTCTTGGCAGTGCAGATGAACAGAGAGATCTCGGTGTCCTGGTGCATAAATCCCTGAAAGTTGCCACCCAAGTTGATAGGGTTGTTCAGAAGGCATTTAGTGTGTTGGCGTTTATTGATAGGGGAAATGAGTTTAGAGGCACGAGGTCATGCTTCAGCTGTACAAGATACTGGTAAGGCCGCACAGTTCTAGTCACTGCATAATAGGAAGGATGTGGAAGCTTTGAAAGGGTTCAGAAGAGATTTACTAGGATGTTGCCTGGTATGGAAGTAAGATCTTATGAGGAAAGGCTGAGGGAACTGAGGCTGTTTTCGTTGAAGAGAAGAAGGTTGGGACATGACTTAATCAAAATGTATAAGATAATCAGAGGATTAGATGGGGCGGACAGTGAGAGCCTTTTTCCTCGGATGGTGAGGGCTAAAGTGAGTGGACATAGCTTTAAATTGAGGGATGATAGAATTAGGACAGATATTAGGGGTAGTTTCTTTACTTAGAGAGTAGTAGGGGCATGGAATGGCTGCCTACAACAGTAGTAGACTCGCCGACACTAAAGGCATTTAAATGGGCATTGGACATACATATGGGTAATAATGGAATGGTGCAGGTTAGATGGGCATTAGATTATTTTCGCAGGTCGGCGCAACATCAAGGGCTGAAAGGCCTGCACTGCGCTGTAATGTTCTATGTTCACTCTCCATCCTCATGAAAGATTTTATCATATTATGGTTACATATCCTCAAGGAGTCTCTCACAACGATATTACCAATTGTACCTTTAATAGTGATTAACATCCAGTCTAAGCTGGCCTGTTTTCCAGTTGGTTCCTTAACGTATTGGTCCAGAAAACCATCCCATACACACTGCAGGAATTCTTCCTCTACGGTATTGATTTGCATCCATAATTACAGATTTTCCTTTCCGGAATGTTTTTCTGATTTCTTGTTTAATGCCATGCCTACTATTCCCACTACAATTTGGGCCTCTCAGTACTACTAATGTTTTTTTGCCTCGAGGTATTTCTCAATTTTGTCCATACAGATTAAGTTCGTATCTTTCAATATTGTGTTTATATCCTCTTTCACCAGTAATCCAACCCCACTGCCTTTTCCTTTATGTCAGTCCTTCCTAAATACTGAATACTCCTGGATGTTCAGGTCCCATCCCTGGTTACCCTGCCTCCCATCATCCCAACTATATCATGGCCTTTTACATCTATTTGTGTGATTTATTCATCCACTTTATTTCAAATACTCTGTGCATTCAGGCACAAAGCCTTAAGGTTTGTCTTTTTAACTTTCTGCATCGTTCTGCATTCCACTCGTTCACCGTTACTCTCTATTCCTTCACTGTTCAAAAAATTATCTCTCTTAGCTTTAAAAACATTTACTGACGAAGCCTCTACCACTTCAATGTCGGGGGGGGGGGGGGGGGGGGGGTTGAAGGAATGCCATAGATTCACAACCCTCTGGGTGAAGAAATTCCTTCTCAATTCAGTCGTAAATCTGCTTCCCCTAATTTTAAGGCTATGCCCTCTTGTCCTAGTTTCACCCGTCATTGGAAACATCCTCTCTACGTCTATCTCATCTATTGACTTCATAATTTTATATGTTTCTGTAAGATCTCCCCCTATTCTTCTAAATTCCAATGAATATAATCCCAGTCTACTCAGTCTCTCCTCATAAGCGAACGCCCTCAGCTCCGGAATCAATCTAGTGAACCTCCTCTGCACCCCCTCGAGTGCCAGTACACCCTTTCTCAAGTAAGGAGACCAAAACTGCATGTAGTACTAGAGGTGTGGTCTCACCAGCACCTTGTACATCTGCAACATAATCTCCCTGCTTTTAAACTCAATCCCATTAACAATGAAGGACAAAATTCCATTTGCCTTCTTAAATACCTTTTGTACCTGCAGACTCACCTCTGTGATTCATGCACAAGTCCCTCTGCACAGCAGCATGCTTTTTTTTAACCATTCAAGTAATAGTCCTTTTTACAGTTATTCCCACTGAAATGGATAACTTCAAATTTACTAACAATATGTTCCTTCTGCCAGATCTTTGCCCACTCACTTAAACTATCTACGCCCCTTTGCAAAGTTTCACAGTCCTCTGCACACTTTGCTCTACCGCTCATCTTAGTGTTGTCCGCAAACTTTGACATACTCCACATTCGTCCCCAATTCCAAATCATCTCTGTAAATTGTGAATAATTGTGGTCCCAACACTGATACCTGAGGCACACCACAAGTCACTGATTGCCGACCAGAAAAACACTCATTTATATTCCCACTGTTTGCTTCTGGTTGGTTAACCAATCCTCCATCCATGCTAATACTTTGCCCGTAATGCCGTGCGTCATTATCTTATGTAGTAGCCTTTTGAGCAGCACCTGGTCAAAGGCCTTTTGGAAGTCTAGATACACCACACTTATTGGGTCCCCATTGTCCACCGTGCTCGTAATGTCTTCCTACTAGGGGAAAACCTGAGCAGCCAGATCTCTCACACCTGGCCTGGCTTTGTGGCTCAAAAGGGAAGGGGTGAGAATAGCAGAGTGATAGTGATAGAAGATTCAGTGATAAGAGACAGGAGATTCTGTGGTCACAAACAAGACCCCTGGATGGCATGTTGTCTCCCGGGTGCCAGATTCAGGGATGTCTTGTATCGAGTCTACAGGATTCTTAAGCGGGAGGGAGAGCAGCCAGAAGTCGTGGTACATATTGATACCAATGACAGAGCTAGGAAAAGGGATGAGGACCTGAAAAGTGAAAAAAGGAGTTCGGCTGGAAGCTAAAAGGCAGGACAAGCAGAGTAGTCATCTCAGGATTGCTACTGGTACCGTGGGCTAGTGAGGTTAGGAACAGAGCGCAAGTGCAACTGAACACGTGGCTGCAGAGCTGGTGTAGGAGGGAGGCCTTCAGATATGTGGATCATTGGGATACCTTCTGGGGAAGGTGTGACTTGTATAAGAAGGAAGGGTTGCACCTGAACTGGAGGAGCACCAATATCCTGGGTGGGAGATTTGGTAGAGCTCCTTGGGAGGGTTTAAAATAATTTGGCAGGGGGTAGGGAACCAGAGCTACAGATCAGATGATGGGGTAGCTAGTGAATAGCCACATACAACATGCAGAGGGTCTGTGAGGAGGGATAGACAGTTGATAGGGCAAAGATGCAGCCAGGGTGATGGGTTGAAATGTGTCAATTTTAACGCAAGAAGTATCAGGAATGAGGGTGATGAACTTAGAGCACTGATCAGTATTTGGAACTGTGATGTTGTGGCCATTACGGATACTTGGATATCAAAGGGGCAGGAATAGTTGTTGGATGTTCTGGAGTTTAGATGTTTCAAAAGGATTAGGGAGGGAGATAAAAGAGGTGGGGGAGTGGCATTGCTAATCAAGAACAGTATCACAATTGCAGAAATGGAGGTCATCAAGGAGGGTTTGTCGACAGATCCATTATGGAAGTCAGAAATAATAAAGGAGCAGTCACTTTATCGGGAGTTTTCGACAGACCCCCAGTAGCAACAGAGGAGGAGCAGATTGGGAGGCAGATTTTGGAAAGGTGCAGAAATAACAGGGTTGTTGTCATGGGTGACTTTAGCTTCCTAATATTGATTGGAACCTCCTTAGTTCAAATAGTTTGGATGGAGCAGTTTTTGTCAGGTATGTCCAGGAAGGATTCCTGACTCAATATGTAGATAGACCCACTAAAGGGGAGGCCATATTGGATTTGGTGTTTGTGTTAGGATGTTGAAGGTGCGTACTGTACCTTTAAGAGAGTGCGAATGCTGTTCTGAACTGAGAGATTACAAGCACCTGTGTATATGACGGGATGGCAGTGCCAACGTGTACTGGAATATTGAAAATATGCAACATTTGGCCGTGAAATGGATACCTGAGGTTTGGTTGCTGTTTTCACAACAATTCAAATTGAGCCAATCAATTTAAATTCTGCCTCAGGATACTAAAACCCAATCGAGTTTGAATTTATTGCTTTGCCAACGTCAAACCAATGACACGATCTGACGTTGGGAGTATAAAAATGCAGGCATTTTGAAAATTGGAGTGTGCAACTGCCATCGAGACAGAAACACCTAGAGATTTAACATCTTGCTCTCCGAGAAATTAGGAAACACTCTCTATCAAAGATGCCTTTTCATATGAAACATACTCACAGTAAAAAGAAAGAAGATGACCCAGGGCGAACTTCAGCTGGAAGAAGAAAGATACAGAAGAAGACAGCAATTGTGATGTTTTTGAAATTAAGTTTCATCAGTGTTTTATTGGAACAGTGTATTGTTATAGAGTTGGAGACAGATAGTAAGCAATTAAGAGAAAGGTGGGGGGCTTAGAATTGTGAACGGTTGTTGTTTAATGTTCACTTTTAGAGTTAAAAAATGAATTGATGTTATTTTCTTTACATAGTAGAATTTGGGAGTTCTCGGTCACTCATATTTTAACATGAGGCGAGGTGAGCTTTTCTTGGTGTTTGGTTTAGTTAACACAAAAGTTCATCTCCGTGTCCTAACACTTGGCAACAACCAGGCCAGGTGTCACATCTCTCGGTGGAAGAGCATTTCAGTGATAGTGATCACAACTCCCTGAGCTTTACTCTTGTCATGGAGCGGGATAGGAGCAGAAGGTATGGGGAAGTATTAAATGGGGGATGGGTAAATACAATGCTATTAGGCAGGAGCTGGGGCACCTAAGTTGGAAACAGATGTTCTCAGGAAAATGCATGAAGGTTGTTTAGGGAACACTTGCTGAGAGTGCTGGATAGGTTTGTCCCACTGAGGCAAGGAAGGGATGGCAGGGTGAAGGAACCTTGGATGACAAGAGATATGGAACATGGAGTCAAGAGGAAGAAGGAAGCTTACTTAAGGTTGAGGAGGCAAGGATCAAGCAGGGCTCTCGAGGGTTACAAGGTCGTCAGCAAGGAAGTGAGAAATAGATTTAGGAGAGCGAGAAGGGGGCATGAAAAAGCCTTGGTGGGTAGGATTAAGGAAAACCCTAAGGCATTCTACACTTATGTGAGGAGCAAGAGAATGGCTAGAGTGAGGGTAGGGCTGATCAGGGATAGTGGACGGAACTTGTGCCTGGAGTTGGAGGAGGTAGGGGAGGTCCTGAATGAATACTTTGCTTCAGTATTCACTACTGAGAGGGACGTTGTCATTAGTGAGGACAGCGTGAAACAGGCTGATATGCTTGAACAGGTTGATGTTAGGAAGGAAGTTGTGCTGAAAATTTTGAAAAACATAAGGACAGATAAATCCATGGGCCAGACGGCATATGTCCAAGGTTACTACAGGAAGCAAGGAAGAGATTGCTGCACCTTTGGTACTGATCTTTGCTTCCTCACTGTCCACTGGAGTTGTGCCAGATGATTGGAGGTGGGCAAATGTTATTCCCTTGTTCAATCGGAATAATCCTAGGAATTACCAGTCAGTCAATCTTAGGTCAGTGGTGGGCAAACAATTAGAGAGGATTACTAGATCAAAAGAAAACTCGTTTTGCTTTTTATTGTTACCCATTGGTCTCGAAAAAAATTCAGTATGCATTGTAGGAATTCCATTTTATTCCCATTTAGGCATCATTTCTGTCCAATTACTATCAAGATAGTTAAAATCGCCAATGATTCTCTTTCCAATTCCGTTCCTTTATTTACCTACACACTTCCATTCTTTGACTCTCTTTCAGTACTGGCCAGTCTGTGGATTATATTTAACAGAGCGATTGATCTTTTATTACGTTTTATCTCTATCCATATATATATATAGATGAGAAAAAGCAGTGGACCCAGCACCGAACCTGGTGGCTCACCACTGGTCACAGGTCTCCAATCTCAAAAGTAACCCTCTACCATCATGCTCCGTCTCATACTTTTGAACCAGTTCTGTACCCAAATGGCTAGTTCTCCCCGTATTCTATGTGATCTAACCTTAATAACCTGTCTGCCATGTAGGATCTTGACAAATGCCTTGCTGAAATCCATATAAGTCATGTCCACCACTCTGCCATCAAGAATCCTCTTCATTATTTCTTCTAAAACCTCAATTAAGTTAGTGAGACACTATTTCCCTCACAAAGCCATGCTGACAATTCCTAATCAGTCACTGTCTTTCCAAATACATGTCCCTCAGGATCCCCTCCAACAACTTGCCCACCACTGATGTCAGGCTCACTGACCTTTAGTTCCCTGGCTTTTCCTTGCCACCTTTCTTAAACAGTGGCACCACATTAACCAACCTCCAGTCATCCGGCACCTGACTTGTGGCTATTGATGATACAAATGGAACCTTGATCAGATGAACAGAGAAGTGGCTGATGGAGTTTAATTTAGATAAATCTGAGGTGTTGCATTTTGGTAAAGCAATAATGGACCCGCTGAACAAAGTGATCTTGGAGTGCAGGTTCATAATTCCTTGAAAGTAGAGCTGCAGGTAGACAGGGTAGTGAAGGCAGTGTTAGGTATGATTTCCTTTATTAGTCAGTGCATTGATTGTAGGAGTTGAGAGGTCATGTTGTGGCTGTACAGGACATTTGGTTAAGCTACTTTTGGAATACTGTGTTCAATTCTGGTTTCCCTGCTATATAAAAAAAGATAGAACATAGAACATAGAACAATACAGCACAGAACAGGCCCTTCGGCCCACGATGTTGTGCCGGACATTTGTCCCAGCTTAAGCATCCATCCATGTACCTATCCAATTGCCGCTTAAAGGTCACCAATGATTCTGACTCTGCCACTCCCACAGGCAGCGCATTCCATGCCCCCACCACTCTCTGGGTAAAGAACCTACCCCTGACATCCCCTCATACCTTCCACCCTTCACCTTAAATTTATGTCCCCTTGTAACACTCTGTTGTACCCGGGGAAAAAGTTTCTGACTGTCTACTCTATCTATTCCTCTGATCATCTTATATACCTCTATCAAGTCACCCCTCATCCTTCACCGTTCCAATGAGAAAAGGCCGAGCACTCTCAACCTATCCTCGTACAACTTATTCTCCATTCCAGGCAACATCCTGGTAAATCTTCTCTGCACCCTCTCCAAAGCTTCCACATCTTTCCTAAAGTGAGGCGACCAGAACTGCACACAGTACTCCAAATGTGGCCTTACCAAGGTCCTGTACAGCTGCAACATCACTTCACGACTCTTGAATTCAATCCCTCTGCTAATGAATGCTAATACACCATAGGCCTTCTTACAAGCTCTATCCACCTGAGTGGCAACTTTTAAAGATCTATGAACATAGACCCCAAGGTCCCTCTGCTCCTCCACCTTACTAAGAACCCTACCGTTAACCCTGTATTCCGCATTCTTATTTCTCCTTCCAAAATGGACAACCTCACACTTGACAGGGTTGAACTCCATCTGCCACTCCTCAGCCTCATAGCTAACTCCCTTTGCAGCCGACAACAGCCCTCCTCACTATCCACAACTGCACCAATCTTCGTATCATCTGCAAATTTACTGACCCACCCTTCGACTCCCTCTTCCAAGTCATTAATAAAAATTACAAACAGCAGAGGACCCAGAACTGATCCCTGAGGAACTCCACTTGTAACTGTGCTCCAGGCTGAATATTTACCATCTACCACCACTCTCTGACTTCGACCGGTTAGCCAGTTCTCTATCCAACTGGCCAAATTTCCCTCTATCCCATGCCTCCTGACTTTCCGCATAAGCCTACCATGGGGAACCTCATCAAATGCCTTACTAAAATCCATGTACACGACATCCACTGCTCTACCCTCATCCATATGCTTGGTCACCTCCTCAAAGAATTCAAGAAGACTTGTAAGGCAAGACCTACCCCTCACAAATCCGTGCTCGTTATCCCTAATCAAGCAGTGTCTTTCCAGATACTCATAAATCCTATCCGTCAGTACCCTTTCCATTACTTTGCCTACCACCGAAGTAAGACTAACTGGCCTGTAATTCCCGGGGTTATCCCTATTCCCTTTTTTGAACAGGGGCGCAACATTTGCCACTCTCCCGTCCCCTGGTACCACCCCCATTGACAGTGAAGACAAAAAGATCATTGCCAACGGCTCTGCAATTTCCTCTCTTGCTTCCCACATAATCCTAGGATATATCCTGTCAGGCCCAGGGGACTTGTCTATCCTCAAGTTTTTCAAAATGCCCAACACATCTTCCTTCCTAACAAGTATCTTTTCTAGCTTACCAGTCCGTTTCACACTCTCTTCTTCAACAATACGGTCCCTCTTACTTGTAAATACTGAAGAAAAGTACTCATTCAAGACCTCTCCTATCTCTTCCAACTCAATACACAGTCTCCCACTACTGTCCTTGATCGGACCTACCCTCGTTCTCGTCTTTCTCATGTTTCTCACATATGCATAAAATGCCTTGGGGTTATCCTTGATCCTATCCGCCAAAGATTTTTCATGCTCTCTCTTAGCTCTCCTAATCCCTTTCTTCAGCTCCCTTCTGGCTATCCTGTATCCCTCCAACGCTCTGTCTGAACCTTGTTTCCTCAACCTTATGTAAGCCTCCTTCTTCCTCCTTACAAGACATTCAACCTCCCTCATCAACCAAGGTTCTCTAACACGACCATCTCTTTCCTGCCTGACAGGTACATTCATATTAAGGACATGTCGTATCTGTTCCTTGAAAAAGTTCCACTTTTCCACGACATCGTTCCCTGACAGCCTATGCTCCCAACTTATGCTCCTTAGATCCTGTCTTACAGCATTGTATTTACCCTTCGCCCAATTGTAAAACCTACCCTGTTGCACGCACCTATCTCTCTCCATAACCAAGGTGAAAGTCACAGAATTGTGGTCACCATCACCAAAATGTTCACCCACTAACAAGCCCATCACTTGTCCCAGTTCGTTACCAAGTACCAAATTCAATATGGCCTCCCCTCTGGTCGGACAATCTACATACTGAGTTAGAAAAGCTTCCTGGACACACTGCACAAACACCGCCCCATCCAATCTACTTGATCTAAAGAGCTTCCAATCAATATTTGGGAAGTTGAAATCGCCCATGACTACTACCCTGTGGCTTCTGCACTTTTCCAAACTCTGTTTTCCAATCTGTTTCTCCACATCTCTGCTGCTATTGGGGGGCCTATAGTAAACACCCAACAAGGCGACTGCTCCTTTCCTATTTCTGACTTCAGCCCATACTACCTCCAAAGGCAGATCCCCCTCGAACTGCCTTTCTGCAGTCGTTATACCATTTCTAATTAGCAACACCACCACCCCCTCCTTTTTTACCACCCCCTCTAATCTTACTGAAACATCTATAACCAGGAACCTCCAACAACCATTCCTGTCCCTCTTCTATCCACGTTTCCGTGATGGCCACAACATCATAGTCCCAAGTACGGATCCATGCCTTAGGTTCACCCACCTTATTTCCGATACTCCTTGCGTTGAAGTATACACACTTGAACCCATCGCTGTGTCCGCAAGTATTCCCTGTCAGTGCTACCTTCTCCACAGCCTCCCTACATTCTTGGACATCCTGACAAACAGCTAGCCTACTTGCTGGACTACAAGTCCGGATCTCATCCCCCTGCCAAATTCGTTTAAAGTCCCCCGAAAAGTGCTAGCAAACCTACCTCCCAGGATATCGGTGCCCTTCTGGTTCAGGTTCAACCTGTCAAGATGTTGCGAAACTTGAAAGGGTTCAGAAAAGACTTATAAGGATGTTGGCAGGGTTGGGTGGCTTGAGCTATAGGGAGAGGCTGAATAGGCGGGGGCTATTTTCCCTGGAGTGTCGGAGGCTGAGGGTTGAACTTATAGAAGTTTATAAAATCATGAGGGACATGGATCGGTGAGTAGTCAAGGTCTTTTCCCTCGGGTGTGGACTCCAAAACTAGAGGGCATAGGTTTAGGGTGAGAGGGGAAAGATTTGAAAGGAACCTAAAGGGTAACGTCTTCATGCAGAGGGTGATGCATATATGAAACGAGCTGCTAGAGGAAATGGTGGAGGCTGGCACAATTACAACATTTTAACGGCATCTGGATGGGTATATGAATAAGAAGGATTTAGAGGAATATGGGCCACATGCTGACAAATGGGACTAGATTAGGTACGGATATTGGGTCAGCATGGATGAGTTGGACCAAAGGGTCTGTTTCCACTTTCTACATCGCTATGATGCGATATGGATGTTGCATGTTTTCTCTTGTTGTTCTTACAGTAAGTATGGCAACCCTACCTTCCCATTTTCATTTGCTGTCCTTTCTCAAATGTTTTTTTAGATTAGATTAGATTACAGTGTGGAAACAGGCTCTTCGGCCCAACAAGTCCACACCGACCCGCCGAAGCGAAACCCACCCATACCCCTACATTTACCCCTTACCTAACACTACGGGCAATTTAGTCTGGCCAATTCACCTGACCCTGCACATCTTTGGACTGTGGGAGGAAACCGGAGCACCCGGAGGAAACCCACACAGACACGGGGAGAACGTGCAAACTCCACACAGTCAGTCGCCAGAGGTGGGAAGTGAACCCGGGTCTCTGGCGCTGTGAGGCAGCAGTGCTAACCACTGTGCCACCGTGCCGCTCACAATATATCATTTCCAAAAGGGGCAGCATAGTAAAATCATTCTCCATTTCTGATCGGTATAAAACTGAAGGGGTGCTTTCCAATTTATCTTTAAATATGACAAGAGGGGCCTCGGCAAGATGGCGGCAATTCTGTACAACTGCTGTGGACAGCTCTGCCTAACAGCCAAGGCATACTGGTGTATTTTGCCATCCCTGGCCAACTTATGTGGAGGGATTATTAGTTTAAAACCTTAGAGAACATATATTTGTTAATATTTGGGAGTGGGAAGGATGCCGAAGGGAAAAGGAGCAAGCAAACAGCAGCAGGGAGGACACTCCCCTGCAGCACCTACCACACCAGACACAGTAGCCTCTCCTAAACCCACCCGGGGACCTGACAGACTCACGGGAATTGGCTGCGGCGATGGAGAGATTTACCTTGAACGTTGGGGCTGCAATTGAGGAGATCCGTGAGGAGCTTTGTGCCCAGATCCAACCTATCACATCCATGCTGCAGAAGCATGAGCAGGAGATCCAGGGCCTTGGGGAGAGGTTGGAGGAGGTGGAGGGTCAAACGAAGGCCTCGGAAGCTGCGATGGAGTCCTCATCCAGTCGGATCCAGATGCTAGAGTGGGAGGTATGGATCTTGCGAGACCATATCGACGACCTTGAAAATCGAGGTTGGAGGATAAATCTCCGAATTGTCGGGCTCCCTGAAGGTGAGGAAGGTGAGCAGCCAGTCAGCTTCTTTGAAAGCTGGCTGCCGGAGTTTTTGGGCCTTCACATCGAGTCCAGCAGGCTTCAGATTGAAAGGGTTTATCGGGTTACAGTGCACAGGTCAGGGCCAGTGCAGCACCCCCACTCGGTCCTCGTGCACTTCCACTCATATAAGGACAAGCAAAAAGTCATAGAAGCTTCCAGATCCCTGGGAAAAGATCCGTAAGGCACTGCTGTACAAAGGGTCAAAAATCATGTTTTCCAGGATTTCTCTGCAGCTGTAATTCGAAAGAGGAAGTCCTTCAATGAAGTTAAAAAGATGCTGAGGAACCTGGGCATCCAGTACTCCATGAGATACCCCGCAGTGCTCCGTTTCAGCCACGAGGACTCAGTTTAAACATTTGACTCAGCGAATAAAACTAAACATTTTGTAGACACTTTAAAATAGACGGATTGGCCTGAAGAATACGGTTTAATGTTTGTTCTCTTTTCTATCTTTCCCCATGCTTTCCTTTCCTTTTTTTTATTCCTTTCTTTCTCCCTAATACTTTCCTTGTTGGAAAGGGGGGAAAGACCTTGGAATAAGTTGTTCCTTTTTTTTAATAACCGGATTTTCTGATGGGAAATTTTGTGGATGTTCTTTGTTGTCTCTCCCATTTTTCTTGTTTGTTCTGTTTCTCTTTTGGTCACAAGTCAGGGTGACATGAAGCCAGGGATGGGTGGAGTGCACATCCTCACTTTGATTTCCTGTTGATTTAAGGATCATCTCCTTGTTTTTTTTCTGGCCTAAGGCTGGGGACAGTCTGGGTTTGAAGGAGCTGTGAAGGAGGGGATGGGTAGGATGAGTGCCCCCTATGGGCAGGGGGAAGAGTCTTCTATTCAAAGTTTTATAGTTGATTTTCTTTGTAGTTTTTTGGTAGTAATAGTTGTTTATATTTATGATAGAGTAGTTTTTGTATATATAGTTCTTTGACTCTATTAGTCTTTATTTACTTCTGCTCGGCGCTTTGTAAGCAGGGTTCTCACTCTGAGGGGTTGAAGGGTGTCTGAAAGGGGATATGGCTACGTGTCTTATTAAATGGTGCACCTGGAACATTAAGGAAAGTCAATCGCCTGTTAAAAGGAAAATGGTGCTTTTGAGCCTTAAGAGGGAAAGGGTTGATATCGCTTTGTTGCAGGAAACCCATCTTGATGATGGGGAATACCTGAAATAACAACAGGAGGGTTATGACAGGGTATTCTTTTCATCCTTTACTACTAAAAGTAGGGGAGTGGCAGCCCGACTTGAGTTATTTGGATATAGATTTGTCAGTTATCTTAACTAGGGTGTTTGTTTAACCAGGATGGTTAGATTTGTCAAGCCCTGGACCCTGGAGGGGGTCTCCTGAGCTAACACAGGTATATATACAATGCTCCTGTTCCTTTGTTTGGGAACTTTGTGTTGAGCATAGCTGTTCTGTATTTTGGGGGGTTTTTGGGGGGGTTTTTTGCCTTTTTTTGGTGTTGCTTTGTACAGTGTTAGGGTTTGTCTTGTATTCTTGTCATGATTTGGAGATGCCGGTGTTGGACTGGGATGTACAAAGTTAAACATCACACAACACCAGGTTATAGTCCAACAGGTTTAATTGGAAGCACACTAGCATTCGGAGCGACGCTCCTTCATCCGGTGGTAGTAGAGGGCTCAATCCTAACACAGAATTTATAGCAAAAATTTACAGTGTGATGTAACTGAAATTATACATTGAAAAATTGATTGTCTGTTAAGCCTTTCATCTGTTAGAATACCGTGATGGTTTCACATCTTTCATGTGTAAATCACAAAACCTTTTATTGAAAAAGTTGCATTCTCGGATTAGCTGTTAACAATGGTGATAGCTGGACAATGTGTTGAAGGTTCTGGATTAGTGGTGCTGTAAGAGCACAGCAGTTCAGGCAGCATCCGAGCAGCAGTAAAATCGACGTTTCGGGCAAAAGCCCTTCATCAGGAGTAAAGGCAGAGAGCCTGAAGCGTGGAGAGATAAGCTAGAGGAGGGTGGGGGTGCGGAGAAAGTAGCACAGAGTACAATAGGTGAGTGGGGGAGGGGATGAGGTGATAGATCGGGGGGAGGGTAGAGTGGATAGGTGGAAAAGAAATAGGCAGGTAGGACAAGTCATGGGGACAGTGCTGAGCTGGAGGTTTGGAACTAGGCTGAGGTGGGGGAAGGGGAAACGAGGAAACTGTTGAAGTCCACATTGATGCCCTGGGGTTGAAGTGTTCCGAGGCAGAAGATGAGGCGTTCTTCCTCCAGGCATCTGGTGGTGAGGGAGCGGCGGTGAAAGAGGCCCAGGACCTCCATGTCCTCGGCAGAGTGGGAGGGGGAGTTGAAATGTTGGGCCACGGGGCTGTGTGGTTGATTGGTGCGGGTGTCCCGGAGATGTTCCCTAAAGCGCTCTGCTAGGAGGCGTCCAGTCTCCCCAATGTAGAGGAGACCGCATCAGGAGCAACGGATACAATAAATGGTATTAGTGGATGTGCAGACAAAACTTTGATGGATATGGAAGGCTCCATTACGGACTTGGATGGAGGTGAGGGAGGAGGTGTGGGTGCAGGTTTTACAATTCCTGTGGTGGTAGTGGAAGGTGCCAGGATGGGAGGGTGGGTTGTAGGGGGGCATGGACCTGACTAGGTAGTCACGGAGGAACGGTCTTTGCAGAAGGAGGAAAGGGGTGGGAGGGCAATATATCCCTGGTGGTGGGGTCTTTTTGGAGGTTGGGGAAATGTCGGCAGATGATTTGGTTTATGCGAAGGTTGGTAGGGTGGAAGGTGAGCACCAGGGGTGTTCTGTCCTTGTTACGGTCGGAGGGGTGGGGTCTGAGGGCGGAGGTGCGGGATGTGGACGAGATGCGTTGGAGGGCATCTTTAACCACGTGGGAAGTGAAATTGTGGCCTCTAAAGAAGGAGGCCATCTGGTGTGTTCTGTGGTGGAACTGGTCCTCCTGGGAGCAGATACGGCGGAGGCGGAGGAATTGGGAATACGGGATGGCATTTTTGCAAGAGGTAGGGTGGGAAGAGGTGTTATCCAGGTAGCTGTGGGAGTCGGTGAGTTTGTAAAAAATGTCAGTGTCAAGTCGGTCGTCATTAATGGAGATGGAGAGGTCCAGGAAGGGGATGGAGGTGTCAGAGCTCCAGGTAAATTTAAGGTCAGGGTGGAATGTGTTGGTGAAGTTGATGAATTGCTAAACTTCCTCGCAGGAGCACGAGGTGGTGCCAATGCAGTCATCAATGTAGCGGAGGAAGAAGTGGAGAGTGGTGTTGGCCCCCTGTGTTCTCTGTCTATGACCTGATGTTCAGATTGATTCTAATCTAAAAAGTGAGATAATGGAGTTTTACATGAATTCATGCAGTTTTTGAGCTCAGAGTTCAACATGAATGCATGCAGTTTTTGAGCAAAGTACAATGTAACCCTGCAAGTACAAATTCACCCCACAAAATATATGTGTGCATGTGGGTCTTTGTCTGTCTGTGTCTGCATGCAATCATGTAGAACTCTGAGCTCAAAACCTGCATGAATTCATGTAAAACTCCGTTATCTCACTTTTTAGGTTAGAATCAATCTAAATATCATGGCATAGACAGAGAACACAGGGGGCCAACACCTTCAACAAATTAACAAGCTGGTCAGGTGTCAGTGTCTGCAGCACACTCAGGGCTTATTTACTTTTGCAAAGATAGCCTGAAAGAGTTTCCCCTTGTCTTGTTTGTGGTCCATGTACACATCGATAAATCCCGTGTCACGGAGCGCAGCCATGTATGGCTCAGGTGGCCATTTTGTGTCCTTCAACAATCCAGCAGCAACGACTTTCTTCAGAGCTTCCAGGGTCAAGGTGGTGACCATCAGCCCCCCTGTCAAATAACAGATAAATACTCAGCTTTCTGAATTCTTGGAAGGTATGTAAAGAAGGAATCTCAATGTCAAGATCTTCTAGTGAAGAAGTAATCACACCAGTGGAGTCAAGATGGTGGGGATTTTGGAAGCAGATATAGTGGCCTACTGTCCTCTGAGGTGAGGGAACAGAAGTTAAGTGGGAAGTGGAAACAGTCACGAGCTGGGATTTTCGAGGGGACTTCTTCTTATCGAGCTCAGACACTTATTCCTTGACCATCAAAACAAATGTGGAAGACCAATTAGAAGGCTTCCAGCATTGGAAGAGCAGCTGATTGTAAGGGAAGATAACAAAAGAGAGAGGGCTTCAATATGGAGATCCCTTTCTATGAATGTGTCAAAGTCTTAATGAAAAAAAAGATTCAGCAAACAGGCCAGCAATGAAGGGAAGCTGGGGAGTGCCCCTTCAAGTTGGCTCATGCCTGCTCCGGTGACTCAGGGAGTAGGGGGAAGCCTCTGGGAGAGGGCAGTTTCCTGCTGGAAAGCAGCTTCCTTGAATTGGCTACTGTTAATGAGCTACCCACACGTGAAAGAATGGCCTTGAGGCAGGAAGGAGCCTCAGGTCCGCATGTCAGCCAGTGGGGCGATTTGTAGCTACAGCCCTCATCCCATCATGGTGGGTACTAAATATCCTGCCTACTGCCTGGATTATCTAACTCTGGAAGAATCAGGGTTGTGATGAACAGGAGGTTGTGGATAATTAAGGGCAGGAATATTGGCCTCTACCTATTGCCCCTCCCTACCACCTCATTGCACTGGGTTCATTGCACATTGACACCTCAGAATGCATGAACAATCCATAGCAAAGTCAAGTAGCAGCTTTCAAGGAATTGCTACTGGTCCAGAAATCTGAGAGGTTCAGTCAGTCGAGTATGGTGTTTCAGCCCGCAGCTTTGAAGCTGCTCAATGATGGTTATGATTCAATCAAAGTACTGGAAATCACAATGGATGTGGTCAGAGTAAATAGGGAGAAAATGTTCCCATTTGCGAAAATATCGAGAATGAGAAGGCACTGATGGTTTGTAATTGGCAAAAGAAGCAAAAATGACATGAGAAAACCTTTTCCATGCAGCGAATGACTCCAGGAATCGTGGGGTCTGATTTCCAGAGCAGTACCCCAGTGAATTGTAACAATGGGCTGAGCTCCTCCTCTTATATTGTACTATTGATTAGATTACATTACAGTGTGGAAACAGGCCCTTCGGCCCAACAAGTCCACACCGACCCGCTGAAGCGCAACCCACACACACATTTACCCCTTTCCTAACACTATGGGCAATTTAGCATGGCCAGTTCACCTGACCTACACATCTTTGGACTGTGGGAGGAAACCGGAGCACCCGGAGGAAACCCACGCAGACATGGGGAGAACATGCAAACTCCACACAGCCAGTCGCCTCAGGCGGGAATTGAACCCGGGTCTCAGGCGCTGTGAGGCAGCAGTGCTAACCACAGTGCTACCCTGCCACCCACTTGACTATATTGTTGTAATTATTGACTGATTACATAATTATTGGGCGTGGATTCTATTTTTAAAGATGCTTTTCCTCGACCAGAGAATCTGTGGCTGCTGGTCAGGATGGTGAGGGAGTTATATGGA